>NC_037668.1:220509495-220604306 GCF_003255815.1 Theropithecus gelada | reverse complement strand
TTTTTGGAACTTTTTTTTTTTTTTTTTTTTTTTTTTTTTTTTTTTGAGACGGAGTCTCGCTGTGTCGTCCAGGCTGGAGTGCAGTGGCGCGATCTCGGCTCACTGCAAGCTCCGCCTCCCGGGTTCCCGCCATTCTCCTGCCTCAGCCTCCCGAGTAGCTAGGACTACAGGCGCCCGCCACCTCGCCCGGCTAGTTTTTTGTATTTTTTAGTAGAGACGGGGTTTCACCATGTTAGCCAGGATGGTCTCAATCTCCTGACCTCGTGATCCACCCGCCTCGGCCTCCCAAAGTGCTGGGATTACAGGCTTGAGCCACCGCGCCCGGCGCATTTTTCTTTTTTTCCAGCAAAGGCCACTGGGGCAAAGTGGCTCTGGTGCCCCGATATTGTATGTGCTTCTTTCAGGCCAGGCTTTCCCCTAGAATTTGGCTTGGCAGTTTCCTGTCTTGTCAGACCTTGTTTTAAGAAAATTTGTAATTCTAGAAAATCCTTTTCTATGCTATTCTATTTTGTATTATAGTCTAAGATAGTTCGAAAAATAGCCTTTTAAACTATTGCTAGCAGAAGGGTTACTGAGTGCACATGAAGGCATTCGTGAGCTCCTGCTTGTCATTACCAGAAACAGGACCGGAGACGGAGTTTTCACACTATCATTGGGAGAATTGTATGGGAGGGCTGAGGGCCTGGATTCAGGTGAAATGTCATTTTCCTTCAGCCCAGCATCCTGTCACTGGGACAGGCAGCTGTTTGATAGGACTGTCACTGGGACAGGTAGCTGTTTGATAGGACTGTCACTGGGACAGGCAGCTGTTTGATAGGACTGCTTCTGCTTAAACACACCAGGTTCTCTGTTAAGGGGTTGTACAGTTTGTTTTTTTTTTCCATTTTTCTCATGAAGATATGAATCTTACCAATCTGTCATCCTCAAGACTGTTCATTTTTACATTAAAACAAGTAAGATCAGGCCCGGCACGGTGATTCCCATCTGTAATCCCAGGATTTGGGGAGGCCAAGGTGGGTGGACGGCTTGAGCTCAGAAGTTCGAGACCAGCTTGGGCAACATGGTGAAACCCCATCTCTACAAAAAATACAAAATTAGCTGAGTATGGTGGTGAGCACCTGTAGTCCCCGCTACTGGGGAGGCTGAGGTAGGAGAATCACCTGAGCCTAAGGAGGTCGAGGCTACAGTGAGCTGTGATCACGCCACTACACTCCAGCCTGGGTGACAGAGTGAGACCCTGTCTCAAAAACACAAGCTTAGTGCCAGTGACCTGTCCTCAGATGAAGCCTTGCTTTCCTCCGGAGGCTTCTGGAAGGCTGTGGTCTGGGGGTCTCTTGTGACATGGTGTGTAGATGTGGGCAGTGCATGTGAGACAGGCACTTCTGAAGACTAGAAGACCAGCAGAGACAGCTGTGGGTCCCAGCTAGACACACGAACGGTACTTTGCTGGCTGATCTTGTACGTGTTCACCTATCCTCCCCGCTGACTGTGTGGACGGTGACTGCTGCTGCAGCTCTCAGGGAGGACGCAGTGTTGTGCAACTGTTGGAGTCACACATCACAGACAAGCCCAGGAGCAAACCAGGGCTGTGTGAGGGTTGGGGAGGGTTTCCTGACCGGCAAATGCTGCCAGCTTGTGGTTCGTTTTCAGCAGTATTCACCCAACAGCTGTTGGCTCTGGTGAGCAGCACATCCCGCCAGGGAACTCTGAGTCAGGCCTGCAGAGCCCACCCGGGAGCGGGCGGGGGTCAGCATGGCCTCGCAGCCAGTGCCGGAGCCTCACTGACCTGTTTCCTCCTCAGGCCAAGGATGACATGCAATTTTAACTGACACCAGGCCTGTGGTCTGATATCCACAGGTAATGAGGCAGTGAATTCATTTATTACCTAGATTCCCATGATCTTAGTTCTCTAAAGTCTTTAAGAAAAAGCAGCATAAGGCAGTGCAGTGGCGCATGCCTGCAGTTCAGCTACTCAGAGGCTGAAGCAGGAGGCCCGCCTGAGCCCAGGAGCTCGAGGCTGCAGTGAGTTAAGCTTGGGCCACCGCACTCCAGCCTGGGTGACAGAGTGAGATCACGTCTTAAAAAGAAAAGAAAAACACACAAACAGAAAAACCACAATGACTAGAACTCCCGTTGTTCCCTGCCGCCCCACATTCTTTTCTTTTCTTTTTTTGAGATGGAGTCTCTCTCTTTTGCCCAGGCTGGAGTACAGTGGCGTGATCTCGGCTCACTGCAAGCTCTGCCTCCCGGGTTCACCCCATTCTCCTGCCTCTGCCTCCCCAGTAGCTGAGACTGCAGGCGCTCGCCACCACGCCCGGCTAATTTTTTGTATTTTTAGCAGTGACGGGGTTTCACCATGTTAGCCGGGATGGTCTCGATCTCCTGACCTCGTGATCCGCCCTGCCTCTCGTGATCCTAGACTGCCTCTAGGAGAGTACTGTGGTTCTTCACTTTGAGGCCAACAGAAAAAGATGCAATGTTTTCAGAGTCCTGAGAATGTCCTTTTTATGAAGAGACATCATACATAGAATGACTTATCTGTTGATTTTCGCTTTTCAAGTTGCCCAGAAAAGGAGTTGCTAGTTTTACCTGACATTTATGGTCTAAAAATTACCTACCTGGAATCCCTTATACTGTGGCTTCAGGTTTTGTCCCCTCTCCAGAGCCAGTGTTGACAGAGGCTCTGTCCTCACCCAGTAAGGAGGAAGACAGTGGCAGGCTGTTGTCCTGGATCTGCTGCGCACTGGGTGTGAACCCCTGAACAGGGAAGGACACCTGCTTGGGTCTCTGCAGAATGAAGCTCAGAATGCCTGCCGTGCTGGGCCGGGAGGGCTGTGGGAGTGTCTCCTGTGCGTGTGGATGTGTGCCCGTGTGCACACCAATCATGGCGGGGGAGCCACCTCTCAGCTCTTGTCCAGACTAATAGCCCTGCATCATCTTCCATGGTTGCTGTTAATGAATGACCAGGCTCATTAAATGACACAAACTTACTACCTTATTGTTCTACACAAGAAGTCCAAACTGGGTCTCACTGGGCTAAAAGCAAGGTGTCGACAGGGCGGTACTGCTTTCTGGGACTGAGGAAGAGAATCCGTTTCCTGGCCCTTTCCAGCTTTTAGAGGCCACCTCCCTCCATCTTCAAAGCCGCCACATGGCCTCTCTCTGACCCCGCAGGCACTGTCATCTCTCTTTCTGACCCTCTCTTATGCCTCTCTCGGCCACACTGAAGACCCTTGTGATTTCACTGGGGCCACCTGGATACTCCAGGCTAATCTCCGTATTTGAAGGTCAGCTGATGACAAACCTTAATTTCCGTTTGCCATGTAAAGTAATATATTCACAGGTTCTGGGGATTAGGACTTGGGCATCTTTGAGGACCATTCTGCACATCACAAGCCCAAACCTTCGTTTCTCCTGAGAGGGTCTGTTTTCTGACCCCTTCACCGTCTCCTCTAAGTCATTTCCTAGGCTCAAGCGATGCTGAAGCAACAGGTCCAGGAACGAATATGGTATTCTTGACGTCAGCAAAGCTAAGTTTGGAGAGAGTGGGATGTGGCCATGAGTACCTCAAACCCAGTCAATGGAGGGAGCGTGCTGGGAGAAATCAGAGTGATGAATTGTTAAGAGCAGCAGATGAAATCAAACACTGGTGACATACCTCTGTGTTTCCAGGTGTGGATATGGTCAAAAGCCAAGTTCATCAATAGGAAATTCCTAATGGAGGAACTTTACCAGCGCTTTCTAGATGGAGATAACAGCCCTGTGGCTCAAGAAGACGACCCTTTCTGGGATCCTGTCGAGGTCGTCCACTTGGGCTCAGCTCACATCTGGCTCCAGTCGCTGGCCTACTGCATGAAGCTGGAGGAGCAAGTGGAGTTTCTGAACGGTGACGGGCTGGAGGAGGCGGTGCTGCACATCTGCATAGCGCCCTGCTCCCCGACAGGACAGTGAGTGTCTCCTTCCCCTGCCTACTTCTGGGTCAGTCACACACAGAAAAGCCGGAGCAAGCCTGAGTTCTCCTGACGGGTGGTCAACTTGGTACCCTGAACAGGTCATTCATAAGACAAACGAAAGAGCTCATTCATTCACCATTTGGCCTCAACAAATTTGAATTTTGCTATCCCCTGGGGACCTAAGGAATGAGGAGGACATCTAGCAAAGAGGCAGGTGTAGTAGAAAGAGTCCTGGACAAAACCGAAAGAGCTGGGTGGGTTCCAAACAATGGACCCTCAGGAGAGAAGCCAGGTGGACTGAGGGGCCTCCCCAGCCACACTCCCCTCCTGGCCTGGCATCTGCCGCACGGGACGCTTTCCCATGCTGAAGTCCCAACCTGCTTCAGGAGCCAGAAGTAGAAGCTGATTTTCCAGCTCAGCCCTTTTCTTGAGGTAGGGACTGTGAAGCCCGACCTCATTCTGTGCTGTCACCTGACCTTTCTGTGGGCACAGGCTTGTTCTGAGCTATCAGCTCTGTCCTACACATTGCCTCCTTACCCTTTACTGTCCTTTCTGGATACTCATCTGCTTTCCCTCTTTAGGCCACAGGCAGTTTTTACAAAAGCTAAAGTCTTTGAGCAATCCTAAGCCAAGAGGCCGGCGGGGCGTGGTCTGGGTGCCAGGGCCCTCACAGGCACTCAGTGCAACCTTTCCATCTTTCTGAAGAAGAAATCAGCTCAAGAAGAGAACCTCAAGCTTCCATGACCAAGAAACCAAGCTGCCCAACAACTCACTGCCTTTACCCCAACAGCGCTCTGATCACTTGGCTACCTGGAGCTTCTGGGCTGCCCAGCACATTGTATTTCCTGTTGCAAATTAATGAATTTAATTGGAAAGGTTTCAGACTTTGCGAGCCTGGTTGATAGGACAGCAGTCCCTTGTTGGAAAGCTGTCCACGTCAGTGTCTGAGCTTGTAGGCCTGGGGTTCTCTCTTGACTATAAAGAAACAGAGAAAAAGGAAAATGACAACCGGAGAGGCTGCATCTGGGCGGCCGCTGGCTTTCCCACTCTGTCCCACTGGGGATCTACTTAAGTCTTCAGTGTGAGTTTAGCATCCACATCTGTGTGCATCTATCGCATGAGACTGTCTTCCTTTTCCTCCAGGCAGGGAGATCCTTCAGAAGGCCTGGTCTTACTTTGACGTGCCAGGGTAACGGGCTCTTGTTTAGTGCCTCTTGAATGCATGAATGAACTCTACTGTTGGTGATATTACCTATCCTGTCTTCAGTGAAATTAGCTCTCTCTTAAGGATTCTATTTAATCCCCTTAACATCACAATCTTAAGTTGCTTGGACCCAGCCTAACCCGAGGTCAATGTTCACCTCTTCTGTTTGTAGAACGCATGGCGAGGAGGATGTGGTTATCGACCCTTTGGAGCTGCTAGGCAAGAGGATGGATTTTCAGATTCACATTGTCCGGTGTCTTGGTGTCAGCTGGATGAAGGAAGATGCAAAGCGGGGCATTCAGATAGGGTGCCAGCCTGCACCGCGGAACAGAGCCACACACGTCATCTGCCACGTGGCCCCTGGGGGAGGCAGCCCAGTCTTCCTTCAAGTTTTAAAAATGAGCTTATCACAAAGTTTTCTTAAGTTTCTGTTTAACTTTAAGATGACTATTTCCTCATCTATTTAATAGAGGAAGTTTCTCTGTTTAAGATGACTATTTCCCTCATAGTTTTCTCTGTTTAAGTGACTATTTCCCTCATAGTTTCTCTGTTTAACTTTAAGTGACTATTTCCCATCTATTTAATAGAGGGTCCACATGCCTCTCCAGGTCTCTGGCCTGTGGTCAGTGTGTACTGAACTTTTTACAGAACTGAAGCAGAAATTCTAATTATCAGAAAGAATATCCAGTAAAACCGTATTATCTAAGCAAAACAGTTTTTTGGTTTTAGTTGGAAACAAAAGGACCATATTATGATATGGCAGAAGTATCAGATATGCTTAAACAAACTAGGCTAAAAGGATATTGAAAGATAATGCAGGCCAGGTGCGGTGGCTCATGCCTGTAATCCCAGCACTTTGGGAGGCCGAGGCTGGCAGATCACTTGAGGTCAGGAGTTTGAGACCAGCCTGCCAACATGGTGAAACCCCTGTTCTACTAAAAATAGAAAAATTAGCCAGGCGCAGTGGCATATGCCTGTAATCCCAGCTACTTGGGAGGCTAAGGCAGGAGAATCGCTTGAACCCTAGAGGGAGAGGTTGCAGTGAGCTGAGATCACTCCAGCCTGGGTGACAGAGTGAGACTCCACCAAGAAAGAAGAGAAGAGAAGGGGAGGGGAGGGGAGGGGGAGAGGAAGAGAGGAAGAGAGAGAGAGAGAGAGAGAAAGAGAGAGAGAGAGAGAGAGAAAGAGAGAGAGAAAGAAAGAAAAAGAAAAAGAAAAGAAAGAAAGAAAGAAAGAAAGAAAGAAAGAAAGAAAGAAAGAAAGAAAGAAAAGGCAATAAAGGGAGACTCTGAAGAACAAAAACCAAATCACTGCCTCACATGGAAAATTAACCATTTTTGATTATCTAAGTAGAAGGGATTTATTGAAATCCGTTTTGCCTGTTTTTTGTTTTTGAGACAGAGTATCGCTCTGTCGCCCAGGCTGGAGTGCAGTGGAGTGCAGCAATCTCAGCTCACTGCAACCTCCGCCTCCTGGGCTCAGCCTCCTGAGTAGCTGGAATTACAGGCATGCACCACCACACCCACCGAATTTTTGTCTTTTTTATAGAGATGGTGTTTTACCATGTTGCCCAGGCTGAATTCCTGGGCTCAAGCAATCTGCCTGCCTCAGCCTCCCAAAATGCTGAGATTACACGCGTGAGCTATTGCGCCCAGTCTGGCCTTTTAAAAATTTTATTATTATCTATATAGTGATGATATCCATGTTGACAAGGTGCTGGAGGTTGATAAACATGAAAATCAATCACAGATCATCTTTTATCTGACACATGGGCTGTAAATCTTTGGCTCATCTGTCCCTTTTCTTTACAAATGTGTCCCTTCCGGTTTTAAATTTTGTTTTATGTTCTTCTCAGGTACAGAATTTACGACCTTCCAAACACTATCTATATCAAACCTGTATGAAAAAGTGTGAATCCACAAATTGAAGAGACTGTCCAATTTGCAGCCTTAACTGCATCTCAGGAGTTTCTGAATTATCTGCAGACAAATGCCCTTATTGTTGACCTATGGGGCCTTCAAGGTACCTTGCTCACTTATTCTTTCATCAGATACACCATACATTGAGGGCTGCAGAAGAGGCAGAGGAGCGAGGTAGTCAGGGTCCTAACAGCGGTGGGCCAGAGCCATCTCTTCCCCTGGGCTCCCGGGCTCTCGTCCAGCAGGGTGGTTACTTTAACAACTTCTCACATGACACTGGAGCTGGGCGACTGGGATGCTTCTTTCTTTGACTGTGTGTCTCCCCACTACAGAAGGCTGCACTGAGCTGAGCTGCTCTCAGCTGGGTGTCATGGTCACAGGTGAAGGCCACATGCTTGTAGACACCAAGAAAATTTCCACTGTGAAGGATCCAAGCCAGGTGTGTACATATGACATTAAAATGGGCATCCCAGGTGGCTAGAAAATCTCTGACAGCTGCTTGATGTTCCTTCCCCCTTAACAAATGTTTTCTTTATTTACTCCTGTGTACCCTGAGGTGCTTAAACCCTGCTCACCATACACACACCCCCGTCCCATTTGATTTTCCCATGGTAGCAAACATTGCTGGTCTCAAAGGATATGCAGATGATACAGCAAAAGATGAAACACATGTTTTCTCGTAGGCAGCCTCAGACCAGATACCAGAACTTTATCTGAAGCTGCTCAAGCTAGAGCAGGAGACAGAGCTGCTCAGGAACATCAACAGAGCCCTGAGAGAGGAGAACGTGCTTCTCAAAGAATCACTTGCGAAAACTGCTTCTGGGCAAGGTGAGAGACTGCTCCAGGCTTGGCTGTTTAGCTTATTCCTTGCCTCCTACATTTGGGATGTGTATTTGTCTTTTAATAAACAAACTTTTAAATGAGTTAATTCACATCTTGGTGCATAAACAGAAAATGCAGGACATTTCTTTTCTTCTGCCCTGTGAGATTTCTCATTTCCCTTGGATGGATCCAAACTGGTGCCTGATAAATGCTGATGTAGTAGAATGCCACCAAAATAAGTAAATATAGCGATGCCCAAAGAAAGAGAGCCATACATCAACGCTGCCTTTTCTTTCTGCCTCAGCCCAGAAGCCTTCCGACACTCTGCAGGTCAGCGGGATGACTGCGCAACTGCCCTCCGCCAGGGAGACGAGTCAGATGTGCACACAGCAAGCCGGCTCCGAGCGAGAACTCGCCCAGGCTCTGAAGGTGTTCTACCAAAGCATGAACACGGCAAGAGGGCAGCTTTTCAGACTGAGACGGTATAAACCTCCTGTAAGTAACTGGAATCCCGGGAGCATACAGAATTTCTTTCCATCCAATTTAGACATTTGATGTAACTGTACTTCCTGAGCTTGGAGATGTGTGTGCTGATGTGGAAGAGCAAGGCCAGGAGGCCTTGCTTGACCTGCTCTGTGAGCGCGAATCTACCGCCCTCTCAGGCCGCCATCCGTCTCTGCTCTGACCTTTTTATTTTAGTGCCACATCCGGCTGCTTCCATGCAACCATGTCACTGCATGATTGAAATCCATTCACTTTACAATACAATATACAGACTACCTTGTTCGGTTTATCATTATAAAACCAAATGTAATTCATCATATTAAGAGACTACAAGATAAAATAATTTGATGACTTCAACAGATGCAGAAAAAACATGTGACCAAATTAAACATCTTATGACAATAAAAATTCTTGGCAAACTAGGAATAAAATGGACATTCCTTAATCTGATAAAGGCAATCTTAAGACAAACACACAGTGGACAAAATGCTTAGTGACGAATGACTGAAAGCATTTCCTTTCAGATCAAGAGGTCAGGAACGCCAGCTTTCTTGACATCTGTCCTTTAGGTTCTAACCAGTGCAGTAAGGCAAGAAATACAAAGTATGATTGGAAAGGGAAAGAAAAGTAATTACAATAACAGCATACACTTATGTAACACTAAGTGCTTTACATTTACTGACTCGATTCTCGCAGCAACTCTATGAGGCAGGTACTATTATTCACCTTATTTTACAGTTCATGGAACATGTTTAAAGACACATCACTAGGCCGGGCACGGTGGCTCACGCCTGTAATCCCAGCACTTTGGGAGGCCGAGGTGGGCGGATCACGAGGTCAGGAGATCGAGACCATCCTGGCTAACACAGTGAAACCCCATCTCTACTAAAAATACAAAAAATTAGCCGGGTGCGGTGGCGGGTGCCTGTAGTCCCAGCTACTCAGGAGGCCGAGGCAGGAGAATGGCGTGAACCCGGGAGGCGGAGCTTGCAGTGAGCCGAGATCGCGCCACTGCACTCCAGCCTGGGCGACAGCGCGAGACTCCATCTCAAAAAAAAAAAAAAAAAAAAAAAGACACATCACTCATCTGTGGCAGGGCTGAGGTCCAGACCCCAGTTCCCGAGTCTATACTCTCCCACCACACTGCGCTGCCTCTAGTATTATCCCAGATGACATGCTTGTATAGACAGAAAATCCCCAAGAATTTATAAATGAATTACAAAGTTGCTGGATACAAAAATCAAGATTTAAAAATTAACTGTATTTGAATATAACAGCAGCAAGCAGAAAATTACTTTTAAAATAAAAGACACCATTGATAACTGCATCAAATATATGGAATACTTAGGCCTGTAGCTGACATTAAATATGTAAGAGTTGTATGGAGAAAATTTTAAAACTTATTTGAGAGATGTTTGAAAGGATATAAATAGATAGAGAAATTGACATCTCTCTGTGGTTTGGAAGATTTGTTACTGTACATCTGTCAACTCTCCCCCAAGAGTCAGTGTAATTCCAATGAAATGTAATATAACCTAACAAGATAATTCTACAATTTGTATGGAACTGCAAAAGCAAAACCTAGCCAGGATGAGAGCAGACCCAAGAAGAGGACAGAAACACTTGCCCTACCTGACATCAACCCTTCATTTCAATGCCACTGTAACAGAGGCAGTAAGGTATGGTGTTGGCCCAAAGATAGATAAATCACCAAAGAAAAAGAACAGAAACTCAGAAACAGATTTATTCAGGACTACAGACTTGATATACAAGCAAGAGGAACTGCAAATCAATGTGGCAAGGATGGACTTTTCAATAAACAGTGCTAGGGGAATTAGGAGTATGTATGGGGAAAAATGAAACTGGATTCCTATCTAAAACTACCCCAGAAATCAATTTCAGGTGAGAATTAAAGAGCTAAATGTGGAAGGCACAACCCTAATGCTTTTATTTATTTATTTATTTATTTATTTATTAAGTATTTTAAAAACAGAGATGGGGTCTTGTTATGTTGCCCAGGCTGGTCTCGAACTCCTAGCTTCAAGCGATCCTGCAGCCTCAGCCTCCCAAAGTGCTGGAATCACAGGCATCAGCCACCACGCCCTGCCTCTAATACTTTCAGAAGATACTTTAAGAGGTTGTCTTTATGACCACACAGTGGAAAAGGATTTCTTACGCATCACACACACACACACACACACACACACACACACACCCCTAGCTTTAAAGAGGGAGACTGGTAAGTTCAGCTGAATTAAAATGGTGAACTCTGTCCATCAAAAGACACCAAATGAAAGAGCCAGAAGGAATGGGAAAAGTTCTTTGTAACACATTTAACATAGAATGAACTAATATCCAAAATAAAGAACTACTACTACCCAAAAAGAAAAATAGACAGGCCGGGCGCGGTG
This sequence comes from Theropithecus gelada, assembly GCF_003255815.1. NCBI lineage: Eukaryota > Metazoa > Chordata > Mammalia > Primates > Cercopithecidae > Theropithecus > Theropithecus gelada. The sequence goes on along the minus strand of NC_037668.1, from coordinate 220,593,493 downwards.
GCTCAAGCCTGTAATCCCAGCACTTTGGGAGGCCGAGACGGGTGGATCACGAGGTCAGAAGATCGAGACCATCCTGGTGAACACGGTGAAACCCCGTCTCTACTAAAAAATACAAAAAACTAGCCGGGCGAGATGGCGGGCGCCTGTAGTCCCAGTTACTTGGGAGGCTGAGGCAGGAGAATGGCGTAAACCCGGGAGGCGGAGCTTGCAGTGAGCTGAGATCCGGCCACTGCACTCCAGCCCGGGCGACAGAGCGAGACTCCGTCTCAAAAAAAAAAAAAAAAAGAAAAATAGACAACCCAGTAGAAAAAAAAAATGGTCAAAAGATTTGAACAGGAACATCACCAAAGAGGAGACTAAAAATGCCAATAAATACATGGAAAAGTGCTTCATCGCATTAATAGTTTGGAAAATACTACCTGATACCACCGTGAGATACCATTATTAACCTTCCATACTGGCAAAAACTGAAAAGCCTGACAATATCAAGTTTTGGTGGAGACATGAAGTAACAGAAACTCTCACGTATGGCTGAGAGGAGTATAAACTGGCACAACCATTTGAAAATTATTTGGCATTTACTTATTAAAAGCTGAAGATACTAGAATCTAGAAGCCTGCAATTCAGCTCTTCCCTCCTTCACGGGCGAACTGGTTCTGCAGAGACTCAAGCCCTAATGCCTCAGGCAGAGGTTCTCAAGGTGAGCCGTATGGCCTGGCAGCTTCAGCAGCATCTAGGAGCTTGTCAGAAATGCAAATTCCAGGGCCCCACCCCAGACCTGCTGAATCAGAATCTCTGGGTGTGAGGCCTGGTAACGTGTGTTTCAACAAACCCTCTCCATGATTCTGCCTTCAAATTGGAGAACCTGCTGCACTGAGGCATCTGGCGTACGAAATACGCTCACTCTGTCAGACACGTCTAGGACGGCACTAGTTACACAGCATTCTTGAAAGAACAGAGAGAATAGTTCTTCAGACCACTTCTGTTCTGTGGTTCAAATGAGGGGCCAGCTGAAAAACACGACCGCAGTCTTAGTTCATGTGCCCTGCTGTTCTGAAGCCCTCTTCCATAGTAGCCCCAAACCGGAAACATCCCTAATATACGTTCACAGAAGGCAGTAAATGTTGGCCCCTCTATGCTGTGTAACACTACAGTGCCATGAAAATAATGAACAACAGCCACAGGCAACACGAACAGTGTCCCAATAGTGATGGAAACCAAGTTACGAAAGATGACATCCAATGCGATTCTATAAACATCCAAAGAGGGCAAAATAGACTGTTCAGGGATATACTCCAGGTGGCAAAACTACTGAGAAAGGCAAGAAAACGGGGACCACACAAGTCAGGCTGGCAGCTGCTTCTGGGACGGGGAGGAGGTGACAGGAGGCGTTCCAGGCAGTGGGCTCTCTAGAGCAGGTGTGTTCACTTCATGCCAGTCAATACATTTAGGGTACTTTTTTGGTCTACGTATCTCAGAATAAAAAAGAATAACTGGTTAAATGAAAGACCCCATAAACAGAGTTTCAAATAAACCACAGCCTGGAAAATATATTAGTATTATTTAGCAAGCATTAGTATTCAGAACAAACAATTACTTTTAAGATAAAAAAAAAAAGATAATATGTTGGAAAGCACATAAGAAAAAAATCGGCAAAGGATTTGAACAAGCATTTCGCTAATACTCAGGGAAACAGAAACTGAATCCCGGTGCCGCGTCATACTACCTGCTCTCTGCCGCTCTCATCTGCAGCCAGTGCGGTGCCATCTCCTCCACCATCTGTCTCCAGGACTCTGCCCCAGGCCATCCCCAGTTCTCAGGGGCACTTGTTCCACCGGTCAGGGGAAGCACTGGCAAAACCCTACCAAATGGGAGAGCTCCCACATCCACTGGCTCCTTAAGACTCCTTTAGTACTCCTTTGACAGTGTAAAACACTATGTAAGTAACATTCCAACTGAAAATATCTGAATTACCTCGCTCGTTTTCCCTACGGGCAGTAACTTAGGGTCATCTGAAACACAGCCGCTCCGAGGTGACGCTCTGCCTCTGCTAGCAGCTTTCAAATGCAGTTTTCTATCCCTGAGGGGAACTCACTGGGCACCCCACTCACATACACACAATAGTCTTTACTCTGATGACATGAAGTCTATCACTATCATTTTTTTCACTTTTTTTAGGAAGATGATCAAATGCTTCGACCATTCGTAAACCAACGGTCACAGATGTTTAAGGATTTGGGGGATCTACTTGAATCCAGCTTGTGGAAACTGAAAAAGGATGTTGCTCTTATAGTGAAAAAGAAGAGAGAATATTTACTGCATGTCAAGTAGTGAAGACACACCAACTAAAAACTGAAGATATTCAAGCTTCAAGTTGTGAAGATGATTTGTGTAGCTAACAAGCTTACCTCATTTCCCACTTACTTTACCTATTTCTTCTACCAGTTTTAAGCAAAACCTTCTTTCCATGTGATTGTAAATCATCTCTGTAACCTAAAGGCTGCTTGAATGGCCCTCCGTTCCTGACGCATAGAGGGGAACCACACACACTGGGGTCTATTTGAGGTTGGAGGGTGGGAGGAGGGAGAGGGCGAATGATTAGCACTCGGAGCTCTGGGATCAGACTGCCGAGGTGAAATCCTGGTTGAGTCCATCACTTACTAACTGCAGGATTTGGGGCCACTGACTTTCCCTCTCTAAGCCCCTCTTTCCTCATTTGTTTTATGGGAAGGATAACAGTATTTATTGCAAATGGTTAATGAACGTAAAGCACTTAGAACAGTGCCTAAAACACAGACGTGATTGATAAGCATTCACCATTAATATTTTTATGGTAAACAGTTCAAAACTTCAAATGAAGCTCTTCTATCTATATTGCTTGCTGTCAGACCTACAGACAATGGTTATTTCATGTCTCTCATTTTGTATCTTGCTCTGAGCAAGTTTGAATTCTACCTCTACTTATTATTCTCTTAAGTTTATCTGAAATACTGTTATGTTCGATTTTTTCAGCAGCAGGAGTGCCCGTATGATGGGACCTTTTCAGTGTAGGGTCTGCGGTTCAAGGATTATAACTGTTAGTGAAAGCTCTGTTAGGAGTTAGTCTATCTTGAAGCCAATCTTGATTCCACAAATGGGTGTTAGTCAAGGATATGATAAAAAGCTCAACACCACTGATCATTAGAGAAATGCAAACCCAAACCACAATGAGACACCCTCTCACACCAGTCAGAATGGCTATTACTAAAAAGTCAAAAAATAAAAGATGCTAGGCTGGACATGGTGGCTCATGCTTGTAATCCCAGCACTTTGGGAGGCTGACGCAGGCGGATCACCTGAGGTCGGGAGTTTGAGATCAGCCTGACCGATGTGGAGAAGCTCCAACTCTACTAAAAATACAAAATGAGCCGGGCATGGTGGCCCATGCTTGTAATCCCAGCTAATCGGGAGGCTAAGGCAGGAGAATCACTTGAACCCAGGAGGCAGAGGTTGTGGTGAGCCGAGATCGTGCCATTGCACTCCAGCCCAGGCAACAAGAGCAAAACTCCGTCTCAAAATACAAACAAACAAAACACAGATGCTGGCAAGGTTGCAGTGAAAAAGGAATGCTTACACACTGTTGGTGAAAGTGTAAATTAGTTCAACCGTTGTGGAAAACAGTGTGGCTATTCCTCAAAGACCTCAAAACAAGTACCTTCCGACCCAGTAATCCCATTACTGGGCATATACCCAAAGGAATATAACTTGTTCTATTATAAAGGCACACACGTGTGTATGTTCACTGCAGCACTATTCACGATAGCAAAGACATGGAACCAACCTAGAAGTCCATCAACAGTAGACTGGATACAGAAAATGTGGTTCATATACACCACAGAATGCCATGCAGCCATAAAAAGGATGAGATCATGTCCTTTGCAGGAACATGGATGGTGCTGGAGGTCATTATCCCCAGCAAACTAACACCAACTAATGCAAGAACAGAAAACCAAATACCACATGTTCTCACTTACAAGTGGGAGCTAAGTGACGGGAACACATGGACAGAGGGGAACAACACACACTGGGACCTCTCAGAGGGTGGAGACTGGGTGGAAGGAGAAGGTCAGGAAAACTAACAAATGGGGACTAGGCTTAATACCTGGGTGACAAAATAATCTGTATGACCAACCCCCTTGTCACTTTACCTATATAACAAACCTGCACATGTACCCCTGAACTTTAAAAAAAAAAAAACCTTTTGGGGCCAAAGACAGACTTCTTCTTCTTTTTTTTTTTTTTTTTTGAGACGGAGTCTTGCTCTGTTGCCCAGGCTGGAGTGCAGTGGTGTGATCTCAGCACACTGCAACCTCTACCTTCTGGGTTCAAGCAATTCTCCTGCCTCAGCCTCCCTGAGTAGCTGGGATTACAAGGCACCTGCCACCAGGCCCAGCTAATTTCCGTATTTTTAGTAGAGACGAGGTTTTACCATGTTGGTCAGGCTGGTCTCGAACTCCTGACATCAAGTGATACACCTGCCTTGGCCTCCCAAAGTGCTAGGATTACAGGCATGAGCCACCGTGCCCAGCCCAAAGACTTCTAATAACAACAGTAGTGATAATGTTGAAACTTAGTAAGTGCTTACACCATGTGCCAGGCACTAATCCAAGTGCTAACCATGTTAGCTCATTTAATTCTCACAATAATCCGATGAAGTTGAGTAACTTGCCTAGGCCATTGTAAGCACAGAGGCTGATGCCAGAGCCTGCATCCCTAACCATGATGGCCTGCTGCCTGACGGTGCAGGACCATACCTGGGAGTCCTGGCTGATATGCAGAAAAAAATCAGGAAGGAGAAAATAAGGGGGTGACAACCTCACTCCTTGCTCCCTAAAATATGAAGTTAAGGAAGTCAAATGGGATGACGCTGAAGCTGCACTGGCAGGAGAGGCTGTCAAGGGCTCCAAAAAGGAACCTCTCTAGAAAGCCAAGGGAATCCGGGCTAGTGATTTCAGCTTAATAGCAGGGTCCAGGGATTCGTACGGGAGGCATGGGTTTTGCTTGCAGCTCAGGTCCTGACCACACACACAAGTGAACTGAAAAAACTGCTGTAACCGTGGAGCCCACACGTGGAGCACCTCGTGGTGACAGCCAGGACAGGGTCAGCAATGGCCTCACAGAACCCTAGTAAGACTCTGTTAGTGAGACAGAGCAACAGTAGAGGCTGGGCAGACTCAGTTCAAAAGACAGAAGCCATTCCTACTCCCAGTGGCCAGGCCGAGGGAGGTCTTTTGAACTGAGCCTCAACGTTTTTGACAATTAGCAGTTTACTCACCTGAGGTGAGTCATATACTTTCAGCAAATGGGAGCAGGCAGAACCTTGGGGGATTAAAAGGAAAATCAGGACGAGACACACACGTACCTCAAGCCAGAGGATGGGGTCACACTGCTACCTTCAGAATCAGGGTCAACGCTCGAGCATACATTGCAAAAGCTAGAAACAGGGACAGGATAGCTTCACCTAGCGGTTCCCAAATGCGTATCAAAAACACGGAGTCTCCGACCTCCTGACCTCCTGAATGCAAACTCCTGGAGGCACTGAGGAACCGGGAGGCACTGAGGAACCGGGAGGCACTGAGGAACCCACTGCTGTTCTGTGACTCGGACGTGCAGCTCGTCGCGGGCTCGATTGCTTCGGCACCACTTTCTAATTTTAGAGCTGGTAAAACCTTTCCTAAGGTCCCACAAGTTAGGGCACAGCTGAGGATCTGTATCTTGTGACGACCAGGCCAGGACAGAGGAAGCAGAGGTAGGCTGGGCAGTAGTACTACCACCAAGCATTCCCGTCGTCGAGTTAGATGCCCCCCTTCTTCTTACAGGCAGAGCAGAAGGGTCTCCCAACACGAATCATAGTCCTAAATATTTCATGTTCCTCACTGTTTAGTAGAAATTCCATAAAGGAGTGGCTGTCTTGTTTAGGTAACGAACAATATGATTGCTCTGTATATATGTGTTTATTATATGCTTATTACAAAAGGAAAAGTCTTTTGCCTTATTTTAGGGCTTCCATGTAAAACCTAGTTAAAATACAAAAAGTAAATTAGAGAAAAATTCTGCTTAGGCAGTGGAAATTGACAGCAACTTATAAGCTGTATCCTTAAACCTAGTCACAGACATAGAATTAGGTAAAGATAAAATGATAAGCCCACTTATTGGCAAGAAACAGGTTAGGCCACTTAAGCAGCACGTTTCTACCACTATACAAATACGCAAGCAGGTCCAAACATTAAACCACCATTCAACTGACAACCCTTTATTTTTCAACTTAGGTAACAGTCCAAAATCAGTGTAGATGGGTGAAAAACTAGGCAAAAATAGCAAAGAGTGCAGTTTCATTTAGCAAAGGCTCAAGACAGCATGTGGAGACACTCACTGGAAGGTGAGATTCCCTTCCCGCTGCGGTAAGGCAAGCGGCAGCTCCTGTGGGACGCTAACGCTGCTGCGCGCCCTCCGGAGCAATGCTCTGCAGCACAGGGTGGGCAGCGCCTCCCCTTAGACCTGCCAGCTCATTCATGAACACCTACCAGGAACACATCAGTGAAAAATACGTCAAATATGAGTTCTCTCTTGTAAGCAATAAAATCACAAAATCAGCTGAGATTTGAAATTTAGGGTAAGCTAGGACAATTTCCTGCTTTTTAATATATAGGTATTTTAGATTTGACAATCGTTTCCACATATACTCAGGCTTACAGAAGAGTTTCAAATATCAAACAGAGAAGCTGTTAATTCGCGCATGTTATGACTTCAGTTAATTCTTCCCGTGCTCAGACTTCAGAGCTGCTAATAACACTAAACTCAATACCGTGTTTGTTGAGTCTGTCAATCAACTTTGTTTTGGAAAAAGCTGCTCCAGGTGTGAAGACCCCGCCCCTAGAAAACAACAACAAGAAACAGTGCACTCAGCTCCTCTCCAGTCTCCTGGTTCACAGGCCTCACTATCAAATTGCTACAGAACCCATGAAAACCCGAGTCTTCTTGCTCATCATGGCTACCTTTGATTCCTTCCTAAAACCAGCCAAATGAGCAAGTAGCTATTAGTCAGGAGAAACCTGCACCACAGCCAACCCTATCTAGACTGGCTCCGTTCCTGGTGATCCTGTTTCCATTCTATGCCTGTGTCCAAGGCGCACACTGTGCGCCATCACCCTGAAGAACCGCTGTTGTTTATAAGGACAGTCCTCAGACTCGGGGGGATTAAAGAAAGACCCGAATGGAATAAATTTAGGTAATCAATTATTATTAAAGTGTAAACAGAACTTAAATTGGATGAAAAAGAAGTTTTAAAAAATATGATAGCTAACATTCATAAATGCTAAATATTTTCAAGGGGGACCTAATTATTTAAAATAATTGTATATAGGTTTTACTATGTACAAATTTTACTTTTATTAATCCTGTTTTGGGTCATGCCTGATTTACTTCTCAGCAACAGGACTCTGCTCATTTGAAAAGCCGGCCTCGTTTCAGGTGAGAGCTAAATGCTCCAGTAAGACAGTACGTCTGATCATCATCTAGCCAGGATCCCATGGTTCCGCTTATGCTGGTGTCAGGCAGGGTTAGCACTGCCAGCTGGGTGTAGTTCAGCACTGACTGGAGGCTCCTAGTAATACTACTTAACAACAGGGACCTGTTTTGTGTGGCTGGCTCTGGACTTGAGCTATTTTTATAAAGAGCTGAAGTTAACTTATGGCTCTCCGACTTTTCTGTCTCCTCTCATTTACCTCCACAGTTGTTCCTCTGGGACCAGCTCTGGGCTGGTAAGAAGCTGTCCTTCTCAAAGTTTTAATTTACCTATATTTTTGGAGCAAAGGAACTGAACTATAAATGCTTATGTGCAAACCCAAAGCCTGAAAATCAAATCAAAATAAGCTAAAATATAACACAGATAAAAAAGATATCTTCTAATTGGAAGAAAACCAAACTTACGCCTTAGGCAGATCAGAAGCATCATTTAGAAGAGTCATGGCTGCCTGGACCATAGCTATGGGGGTAGCCACATAGCCAGCCTCTGCAGAAAACAGTTGATCAAGGAAAAAGAAAGCATTCATGAAGTATCCACGCAGCGACATCAAAAATCAAATGGCAGATTTCATATCTAACTCTAGGTGTGCAGATTTCTTTTCAATAGATACTCTAGTCACTTAACAAAAATAACATTTCTATAGTATTTATTAAGTGTTAGGAACTGTACTGTTTTAAATCTATTAAACTCATTTAATTTTCATAACAAGTATTTAAGGTCAATATTATTTTTATTCCATGGAGAGAGAGGTTAAGTGACTTGCCCAAACTAACAGGTAGTGACTGAGCCAGAATCGCACCCAGGCAGCTGGTTCCAGAGGCCACACTCCCACCCACTGCACCGCACTGCTTCTTGACAATCACTGAAGCCAATGATCCTGGCCGATCCCTATCTGTATTCACACACTTCACTTAAAAACAACAACAACAAAAACCCTCTCAATTTTTTTCTTAAAGAAAAATGACTAAACACGAGTAAGTTAAAAAAATGTTTATAAACAAATGGAACGTTAGCATTTATAATCCTGTCAAATAATGAAAATACAGTCAACTTACCTTAAAAAGTCAGGTGGGAATTTGAGAAAAGGGCAAGATGGAAACATACTATCATCTGGCTTGATTAAAATCCCCCGCGGGCCAGGCATGGCAGTTCATGCCTGTAATCCCAACACTGAGGATTGAAGGCTGAGGCAGGAGGATTGCTCGAGCCCAGCCTAGGCAACATAGTGAGACCCTGTCTCAATAAAAAATAATAGCCTGTGACCTATCAGGGCTGACAGTAATTATACCACAGTTCACAAGTGGACCTGTCTGTCTCTGACAGTAATTATACCATAGTTCACAAGTGGACCTGTCTGTCTCTGACAGTAATTATACCACAGTTCACAAGTGGACCTGTCTGTCTCTGACAGTAATTATACCACAGTTCACAAGTGGACTTGTCTGTCTCTGACAGTAATTCTCTAAAATGTATAGCAAAAGTTCTTGAATGTTTTTGGGCAACATTCTTTTAACAACCTATCAGAAGCCATTCCCTTCCCTTGAAAAGTGCACGTGTGCATACACATTTTACAAACAATGTCAGGGTGTTCGGAGACTAAAGAAATCCTAGACCACAGATTTGACTGATGTTATAATTACATTGCTTGCATATGAGACTCAAACAGGTAAATACCAAACAATCCCTTTTCCTATTAATACTAATTAAAACTTGCCATTCGGAATTATTGAATCATACTCCAAAAAAAGCCAGAGGGAAGGATGCACTAATAAAATTGGATTATATCAATAATTTCAATCTTCTTTTGACAAAATAATTTTAAGTTACTTAATTTGTACAAATGTATTTCTAAAACAAGCTTTAAAAAGAACATATTGTAATGGCATTCTACTTTACAGCTAAGGGTACAAGATTCCCAAGCATTCTTAAGTGATATATGAAATACCTGGTCCTTTCACCTGCGTACAGATTTTGATATTTGGTTTGTTCTTATCAGTACCAATGCCTTGGCTGTATCCTTGACCAAAGAACGTCAGCGTGAATGAGGCAGCATCGATCTGTGAAAGAGAAAGCAAAGGGCGCATTTCATAAATACGTCATTTCCTCCTGGAACATAGTAAAACCGACTATTCTATTTCAAGGGAGACATTTTCAACAGATGCAAACATTATTTTATCTGCCAGAATATCCTGTCATCATTTAAGCATGGAGCGAAGATTAATTCTTTGAAGCTGTAAGTTTTGAAGACTGATGTGATGCTGGGGGGAAGGGGAGTCGTAAGAAATAGGGAAGAAATAAAGATGAACTGGAAATAGTTTTTATTGGGGGACAGAATATAGAAATCTGGTTTTAGATACCTATTTGAGGCGATAAGACAAAAATAACCAGCAAGTAATGGAAATATGGGCCTGGAGTACAGGTATATAATTGTTCCATAATTGTTCCACTTAAAGATGTAAAAATTTGACTCAAAAAATTAAATTCTAGAGGACTTATCCTAGCATGTTTCACAATCACTAAATTTAGGAATGAGGTGATAAAGAATTCAATCATGAGCAACACATTTTTATTAAGTATTAACTAAGGGTCAGAGACCACGTTAGGCCCTGAGACATAAATATATGATCACTGCCTTTCCTGGAGCTTACAGTTTAATAGGAGGGACGGGGGAGAGAGAGAGAACCAGATTAAATGACAATATGAGACACGAACTAAAACACACAGGAATAGCTCAGAGGAGGGTGTTACTAATCTACCAGGCAGAGGGCAGTGGTTCTGAAGTGTACACACACACACACACACACACACACACACACACAAACACATTTTAATATCTTTTTTAAAACCCAAAAAGTAGATGGATTCCAGAAAGGAGAACCCATTATTTAAAGGGAAGAAGGGATGTAATAGCATAGCCTTTCCAGAACATACAATTCAAGAGGTACAGACGAGGTCAGATACACAGGCCACACTTGTCCCCTCCCCTGCTATGGTGCCCACACTCATGGGTTCTAATCCTCCCTCAGGCTACACACACTATCCAACCCAGCATAGTCTCCAGGTGGCTCCTACCAATCAATCTCAAAGTTGGATGAAACATGAAACCGATGTGCTGTCCAGAACGAGATCACGAAGGGTCTAGGACGGCCTCACATCTCTGAAGATGGACTTCCGGCCAGTTGTGCTCCAGGGGTGGGTACCAAAACCACTCAGATCTGGAACCTTCTTCCTTCCTCCACAGCAGTGATTCTCAACCCTGGCAGCACATCAGCGTCACTGGGCAGGTTTAGAAAGCCCCAGTGCCCAGGCTGCTTTCCAGACCAACTGAACCAGAGTCTCTGGTCATCTGTTTTGGCTTCTCTTCCACAGCTGGGAACCAATGCTCTATGCTTTCAGGCCCCACTCCAGACCCACTGAATCCGAATGTCCAGAAGCAGGAGGAGGGCATGTGTAGGTGAAAAAAGCTCCCTAGGTGATTCTTTTTATTATTATTTTTTTGGAGACGGAATCTCGCTTTGTCACCAGGCTGGAGTGCAGCGGCATGATCTCGGCTCACTGCAAGCTCTACCTCCCGAGTTCAAGCAATTCTCCTGCCTCAGCCTCCTGAGTAGCTGGGACTACAGGTGTGTACCACCACGTCCAGCTAATTTTTGTGTTTTTAGTAGAGACGGGGTTTCACCCGCCTGCCTCAGCCTCCTGAAGTGCTGGGATTACAGGTGTGAGCCCCTGTGCCCGGCCATGATTCTGATATATGAAATCTCAGTTGAGAATCACTGATACAGCAGTGGGTCAGGACGGCCATGGTTCTGATACATGAAGTCTCAGTTGAGAATCATGATAAAGCAGTGGGTCAGGACGGCCATGGTTCTGATACATGAAGTCTCAGTTAAGAATCACTGATACAGCAGTGGGTCAGGACGGCCATGGTTCTGATACATGAAGTCTCAGTTAAGAATCACTGCCAAAGCAGTGGGTCAGGACGGCCATGGTTCTGATACATGAAGTCTCAGGTGAGAATCACTGATACAGCAGTGGGTCAGGAACATTTTATAAAGAAGGCAATGACAAGGTCAGATTTTCTGTCTTAGAAAGATCTCTTGGACAGCAGTGGGAAGAAAGCAAGCATAGGAAGGCTATGAAAAGTTGAAGCAAGAGACGGAAGCCTGCACTACCAGCCACGAGCCGGAAGCCTGCACTATCCACAAAGTAAAACAGCAACCCAAAGAATAACAGAAAGTATTTTCTAGTCCTTTTGTTCATTTTTGAATTGGGTTGTTTGTTTTTTGTTGTTGAGTTCTAGGAGTTCTCTTTATTTTCTGGATATGAATCTTCTGTCAAATATATGATTTGAAAATATTTTCTCCAAAGAAGACATACAAATGGCCAATAACTGCAAATGAAAAGATGTTCAACACTAATAATCATCAGGTAAATGCAAGTCAAAAATACAGTGAGATACCTCCTCGCGGTCACTACAGAAAATAACATGTCGGTGAGGAGGCGGAGAAACTGGAACTCTTGTATACTGCTGGTGGGAAGGTAAACGGTGCAGCAGCTCTGCAGAACAACTTAGTGGTTCCTCGAGAAGTTAAATATATAATTTACGTATGGTGTAGCATTCCATTTCTGAGTATACGCCCAAAAGAATTTAAAGCAGAATCTTGAAGAGGTTATCTGTACACCCACGTTCGCAGCAGCATAACTGGCAATAGCCAAAAGCTGGAGGCAACCCACGTGTTCACTGATGAATGAATGGATGCACAAAATGTGATCCCAACAGGCAACAGACAATCATTCACCCTTAAAGAGGAAAGAAATTCCAACATATGCTACAATGTGGATGAACCCGGAAGACCTTATGCTAAGTGAAATAAGCCAGTCACAAAAAGACAAAGACTGATTCCACTTACATGAGGCACTTGGAGTCATCAAATTCAGAGACAGAAAGTGGAATGTGGTTGCCAGGGGCTGGGGGAAGGGGGAAATGAGGAGTTACTGTTTAATGGGTGTAGAGTTTCAGTTTTGCAAGATGAAAAGTGTTCTGGACATGGATGGTGGTGATGGCTGCACAAAAATGTGAATGTACTTAATACCACTCAACATTTTAAAATGGTTAAGATGGTAAATTTTATGTTTTGTGTATTTTACCACAATAAGAAGAAAAAAGAGGCCGGGCGCGGTGGCTCACACCTGTAATCCCAGCACTCTGGGAGGCTGAGTCGGGTGGATCAAAAGGTCAGGAGTTCAAGACCATCCTGGCCAACATGGTGAAACTGTGTCTCTACTAAAAATACAAAAAATTAGCCGGGCGTGGTGGCGGATTCCTGCACAGTGCTTACGTTAAGTGCACAGGCGGGGGGATTAGCCTTGTACAAGGGAATATATCATCCAGAGAGGAGGAAAGATGTCAAGATGGGAACAGTGATGATAGGTCTGAAGGTAGGAATTTGAGGGGATACAAAACGGTGCTCTCAGTTATTTTAGTGAGGTAGGAGTTGGGATAATTTGCAGATAGGGAAGACAGCTGCAGTTGGGTAGATTTTGAAAAAAGCCGCTGAGAGGAAATAAGAGGCAGGACTAATGAAAAGGAAAAGAATCAGCAAGTGATGCTAACATTCCACAGAGGGGGAAATGGGCACCTGCTGCTACCATCTGTTCAGCAGTGGGATTTCCCCCGGGGTGCCTGGTGTCAAGGAGATGAAAGCTAATGACCCAAGGCCTGAGCCAGGGTTGGGATCTGTGAGCCAAATGGTAGAAAATGAGGCAGTCCTATTGTTAGGGATACTGGACACACAGAAATTCACTTGATCCGCCATCGGAATCCAGGGGGTGTGGAAGAGGAAGTGAAACTGGGGGCAGAGGCGGCACAGAGGAAAAGGTAACAGAGGAGAAGAACGAGGAGGAAAAACATTTGAGATTTCTAGAAGTGAAGAGAACATAATTTCTGGAGCTAATGGCTGTTTGGGCTCTCATCGCAGCTGGGGCGTGTACTAGCTGGAGGAACCTGGGCAGGCTTCTCAGCCTCTGTGTGCCTCAGCTCTCTAATCCGTGAAATGGAGATAATAATAATACCTACATTCAAGGGTGTTTGAAAAGATTCAATTATCTAATTTACAAAAGGACTTAAAAGAGTGTCTGAAACACAGTGCCCTGTCAAGTGCTAGATGATACTGTCATTGCACTGAGGAAAAGTAAAAACAAAGAAAAATATTATTTTAGTGTCTGAATACAAAAGAAAGGATTACCTGTTTTTGTGTTGGGCCTTGTTTTGAAAAATAGCCAAAGGAGAAGAACCATGGGAACTAAAGGAAAAAACAAAAAACAAAAAAACACCTCAGTGATATTTTTTTAAAACCCATGGAAAATACTTCTAATACAAATAATCTAATTTCATAAAATCTTACTTACTTTTATGAGAAGTTGCCTTCCAATTCCAAACCTCACAAAGAATAAAAAGAAAAGTCCTGCAAACATCAGCTTAATAACAGAGGTGATTCCTCCCACAGTTACGTAAGCAGCATACTGAACCTGGATGATGGAGAATACAAAGTTAGAACAGTACTCCCTGCATTTTAGACCAAGTAATACAAGAATGTTAGCTACCTGTACCTTTCTCTTCCATCACAAATGTGGAACAAAAGCAGTTTCCACTTTACAAATGCATTATGTTCTGAAACCTTGTTCAGAAACCAGACACTGGGAGCCTATTTTCTGTCTTGTTTGTCAGACCTGGTGAACAGGAAGTGTGATAGTCTACTTTTTAAAGAAAATTGTTTATAAATAGTAATTAGCTTCCCCTACTTGGACACAAAAATCTACATAATCCCTAATGTATCTGAGCTTAGCAATCATACATTACAGAATGCAGAGAATTTCCTAGGAGAAAATGCCCTCCACCTTTTAACTTGAAATATAGTTTCCTCCTGAAGTCTCGGCAATGAAAGCAATTACTTTCCTCACCAAAAGCAGCACTCCAGGTGTGGCAAGGAGAGAAGGACAGAAAGAGTTCCAGACATTTCCACAAGCAAAAGAGTTTCTAGCAACTGAAACGCTAAACAGGGATTCTGGGGTGCTTATGACAGCAGGATTTCCCATAATGAATTTGCTGCTATTGTGTTACATTAAAAAGATATTCAGCAGCCAGATCTGAAGCAAAAGACAAGGCTGTAAAATACAAAATGTTCTACCCTAATGATTCTGTATATTTCCAGAGGCTGAAACGTATTATTTAGCTCTTCCTTTTTCTGCCTCATAAACAAAAATATCCCACACTGAATAGATAGGGGAACTGTAACACACACAGAATATTCTTTATTGATAAATAAACCATATATACTTACTGGTGATTCCTCTAAATTTTCATACAAGTAACGTTGAGTCCTCTTTACAACAGACACATCAGATCCCATAAAAGGAATGGAATAACCTTTGAGTTCCCGACAATAAGAAATTGGCCACCTGCAAGACAGGCCTATGAATATTTTGCATTTCCTGCAGTTACAGCTTTGGCTGGTAAATGTCTGAATAAGCAGATCAGTGGCCGGGCGCGGTGGCTCATGCCTGGAATCCCAGCACTTTGGGAGGCCAAGGCAGGAGGATGACTTAAGGCCAGGAGTTTGAGACCAGCCTGGGCAACAAAGAGAGACTCTGTCTCAAAAGGAAAAAAAAAAAAAAAAAAAAAACCAGAATGCTCCTTTCAACAGCCCAACCCTAAATTCTTATCTCTGAACTCCTCACATATGTCCTGCAGTACAAAACTAAAGTACATTTTTAAAAAAGAAAAAAAGTTCTCACATAAAATTTAGTTGACAGTTAATTTCTACATTGATAGGCAAAAGTCATAAAATTCACTTATTTCCTAGGATTCAAATGTTTTATTATATATGAAGTACTTAAGCTTATGGTAATGTATTAATTATAACTTATTTATCTGTGAAAACAATTCTGAACTTACTACAAAATAGTCCCCAAGCTTTTCTTAGTAACATACTTTATTAATAGCCAACCCAACAACAATATACTTAGACTACATATATAAAAAATGGATTTTAAGTAAATATACCTTCTCTTCAATTTTGGACCAATGAGTGGGACAGGTTTCAGATTTGACGCATTTCGTAGTTTTCTCAAATTACTCTGATCTCCAAAACCATAAATTGCTGACTTCCAGGTACCATCATGAATGCTCAACCCCTAATAAAATATTTCAAGAGTTAAAGAAACGTGTCTTAAGGGATAGTTACAAACAATATTTCACTTATATTTGGACAAGACATAATCCCTTATTTAATAATCTTGAGGTGAATTTTCGTGACCAGCTAGGGAGCAGTCACATTCATTAGCTCGATCATACTCAATATTTACACCAAGAGAAGCCCTTTCTTTCCCCCTCCTATCATTCTTTATATTCTGTAATAAGTTACTTAGTTTTACTTCACCGATTTTACTCAACTAATTGACCATATTCCTTTAAGATCAGCCACTCTAATCCTTTTTTTTTCTGCCCCATATGATCTGCAGAATAGCCACTCTAATCCTCTCTCGATCCTACACAAACTCCTCGACATTTCCGGATATGTCCGTGTGCACATTTATGCATACATACACTGCGTACTGTGCATCTCTCCATCCTGCTACACCTGGATCCCTGTCTACCTCCAATACCTCTTACTCCAGCCCCAAGTTATAGATCTGTCTTCCTACAGAAGTCTTGGTAAAATAATCTTTTAAAACATTTACAGTTCACTAATATGATTTGTATTTTAATTGCTTTCCTCAGTCCCTTGATTTCTTTTTGGTATCATAGCCAGTGCAGAGTCCTTAGTATTTGCTTGATCTTACTCAGACTCTCATTTATTCACTGATTTTTCATCCCTTCATGAGACTTTGGGCTGTCAGTGCCTTCATTCTACCAGTACCCTTTACACCTTCCCCAACCCTTACCCCCAGTGCCACCGAGAAACAAGTGGCTGAGATGAGACCCCAGGAGAGGACATGACCTCTGAACTTACTATCACAGCGCTGGCCTTTTTTTTTGAGACACAGTCTCGCTCTTATCGCCCAGGCGGGAGTGCCAATGGCACGATCTCAGCTCACTGCAACCTCCACCTGCTGGGTTCAAGCAATTCTCCTGTCTCAGCCTCCTGAGTAGCTGGGATTACAGGCGTGTGCCACCACGCCCGGCTAATTTTTGTATTTTTAGTAAAGACAGGGTTTCACCATGTTGGCCAGGCTGGTCTTGAACTCCTGACCTCAGGCAAGCCGCCCGCCTCGGCCTCCCAAAGTGCTGGGATTGCAGGCGTGAGCCACTGCACCTGGCCTAGCGCTGACCTTTCTTTCCCAACCTCTAGGTGGGCCTTTTAATTCTCTATTACATGAATAAACTTCATTTATTATATTGATTGTACATCATTGTATTATGTCCTTCCTTCCATGTTGTTTACATTGTTTAGGTGAACACAGTAATTCAGAAAGATTCAAAACTAATTCTGTCACAAGATTTTCAAAGAGGGATATCCGTGAGGCAGATATGATGGTACCTTTCGTTGTTAATAAACAAACTAAGAGCAACAATAAAACCATCAAAAGATTCAGGTTTTCCTATCTCAGCTTTGATGATACTGAAAAGCAGAGATACCAAATCTAACTTTCATTCTGGTACAGATTTATTTCTTCTGTTTTATTAAAACTACAACAGAACTAAAGTCTTAAAGGTTTGATTTGTTGTCTACTCAATCTGAGCCTAGCCAAAAGGGCCTATGTGAATCTCTACAAATGTGAAGATTCCAAGCACCAGGAGAAAACAGCTTTTTAAAAATCTAAAAATATTTTCTTATACGACTAAGCCATCAAAAATTACATTCAATTAAAAAAAAATTGCCTTTCACAGAAAAATATAGAGATGTACCTACTACAATTTTATTAAATTGTATATTGATATATGTTATGAAGCCAACGTACATGTAAACATCCAGGCCAAGAACTACAGGTGGCCAGCAACTAAGAAGGCCCTCCTTCCGTCCTGCCTTTACAGTAATCAAGAAAAATTCTTTTCTTTAGAGTTTAATCACCTCAGAATTCATCCCTAAGCATTACAATTAGTTTTGCCTGTTTCTAAGCTTTACAGAAATGCAATCAAGCATGATTTATTACTTAGCATTTGGCTTTTTATGTTTGAAATTGTGATGTCAGGATTTATCACGGGTTGTAAGTAACTCCTACACTGCAGCCAGCCTTTTGACTTTCTTACCCGTGTGTTTTGGGAAACATTCTCAATTTTAAAAGTACACAAGTACATCACTTTTTCATTACATTTAATGCCTCTTTGTCTTTTTGTAGAAGCCATTCCCAACCGTGAGGGCTTCCATAATCCATCCAAACTTGATTTTTGTACAGGGTGCAAAAGTATGAATCCAATTCCATGTGTTCTCCAAGCAGACACTCACTTGTCCCAGCATCATCTCCTGAAAAGCCCCTTCCTGTTCCTGCCATCTTGAAGCCTGGAGGCCTGCTGGGAGGAGGAATTCTAAACGACAAGCATGTCTGGAAAGCTGTGGTCCATGGCCATTTTTGCTATGAGCGGGATCTCCAGAACCAAAGGGAGAACACAGCTCTTCTTAAAACTGAAGGTATTTATGGCTGAGATAAAATGAGATGTGATTTGGGCAGGAGATGCGCTTATGTGTACAAAGAATACTACTGACTCCTGGCAGCAAACCAGGCAAAACCACAGTAACACGGAGAAAGGTGACGTGTGCCCACGGGCACAGTGGCACAAAGTGTGCCTAATTCCAAAGCAGCTTCCTGCTGAGGCCACTAGACATAGCAGCTCTGTGATGCTGTACTCCTCGAGGATCTGATCGAATGAAAAGTAAATAAATACAAATAAAAGTGGATTTGTAAAAAGAAAAGAAAAATGATAGGAAAAGCCTCTCTATCATATATCAAGGGTTTACCCTGACTTAATACCAGGTCTTCATACCCAGGAGTGTCTTTCTGCCTTACTCTCTCTCAAGAATATCTTGCCTGTTCTCAGCCCTTTGAGTTTCCACACACATTTTAGAAACAGCTTGTCAAGATGCACATCAAAACAAAACAAACCAAAAAATCCGTTTGTGATTTTGATGGGAACTGTATGAGATTATAAACAAACTTGAAGAAAATTAACAACTACAAAATGGATTCATATTTTAATCCATGAATACGCTGGATCCTTCAATTTATGTCTTCTTTATGGCCCCTCAATAAACGTTTACAGTTTTCTTCACAGAAATCTTGTACACTTTCTATTACTTACTCTTAGGCACTTGATTTATTTAATGCTATCATAAATGGTCTTTTTTACAAAAATAATCACCTTCTAACCATAGCTGACATACGGAAATACCGCTGATTTTTATATTAATTTCATATCCAGGAACAATAAAAACTACTGTGGAAATAAATGAAACAGAATAGAAAAACCAACAAAACCAAAAGTTGGTTATTTGAAGAGGTCAACAAAACTGATACATTTTAGCTAGACAGACCAAAAAAAAAAAAAAAAAGAGAGAGAGAAAGAAAACCCAAACTACTAAAATCAGGAATAAAAGAGGGAACATTATTACCAACATTATCGAAATAAAAAGGAGTATAAAGGAATACTATGAACAAGTGTATGCCAACAAATTAGATAACCTAGGTGAAACGGACGCATTCGTGGGAAGACACTGTTATGGGCTGAACTGCATCCCCACCCAGAATCAGAAACTGAGATGTTGAAGACCTAACCCCCCGCACCTCAGAATGTGACCTTATTTGGAAAAGAGTTTTACCAGCAGTTCACAAAACTCTTCTATTAATGCTAATGTTATCTGTAAGTTCTTTTTAATTTTCTACATTCACAGTTATATCAGCCATCGAAAATAGTTTTGTTTCTTCCTTTCTAATCTATTTGGAGTTCATTTCTGTTTTCCCGCCTTACTCCCCGGGCTAGGATCTGGCTGAAGTAATGATAATGGGCATCTGTGTCTTATTCCTGATGTCAGAGCAAGTTTTTAATGTTAAACACTGGGCATCACACTTCTTACAATTTTTGTTTGTTTTAAAGAGATGGGGTCTCTTGCTCTGACATTCAGGGTGGAATATAGTGGTGTGATCATAGCTTACTGCGGCCTTGAACTCCTGGGCTTAAGCTATCCCTGCCTCACCCTCCAAGTAGCTGAGACTACTGGTGCACACCACCACACCCAGGTTGTTACAGCTTTTTTAAAAAAAATCTTCCCTGCTATTGTTAGTTTGCTGTAAAAATTTAAAAAAAAATTTTTTTTTTATTATACTTTAAGTTCTAGGGTACATGTGCACAACGTGCAGGTTTGTTACATATGTATACATGTGCCATGTTGGTGTGCTGCACCCGTTAACTCGTCATTTACATTAGGTATATCTCCTAATGCTATCCCTCCCCCCGGTTCCCTCCTCACAACAGGACCTGGTGTGTGATGTTCCCCTTCCTGTGTCCAAGTGATCTCATTGTTCAATTCCCACCTATGAGTGAGAACATGTGGTGTTTGGTTTTCTGTTCTTGCGATAGTTTGCTGAGAATGATGGTTTCCAGCTGCATTCATGTCCCTACAAAGGACACAAACTCATCCTTTTTTATGTGCTGTAAATTTAATCATGGATATTACATTTTATCTATCTACTTTTCTCTACTGACATGATCATATGATTTTCTAACTTTAGCCTGTAATGAGGTAAATTATAGATTATACAGTGCCAAACCTTGCGTTCCTGCTCTAAAACCAGTTTGGTCAAAATATATTATTCTGTGTATATATCGCTATTTTTAATTTACTAAATTTTGTTTAGGATTTTTACATCTATGTTCCCATGAGACTAGACCGAACTTTTCCATTATGGAATTGCTCTTGCAGGGTTTTGAAATCAAAGTTACACTAGCCTTGTCCACTGAATTCATTCAACAAACAACTATTGAGATGCTATTATGTGACCAGTACTGTTCTAGGTGTTCAGTGAATTAAATGAGGACGATCCCTCCTTATGAGGTGCTCGCATTTAGAGACAGTGATAAAGCTAACAGAAAAGGTCATATCTAGAATTTAGAAGGTGGGAAGCACCACAGCAGAAGAGAAAAAGGACAGCAGATAACATGAACTGCTAGTGCTAGGCAAGGGAGGTGGTTTGCAATTTTAAATAGGATGGTCAGGGCAGGCTTCAGTTAGGAAAGTGACATTTCAGAAAAGACGTGATGGAGGTGAGGGAGCTAGGCATGCAAATATCTGGGAGAACTGTTTGCAGGCAAAGGAAACCGCCAGTAAAAAAGCCCTAAGGCAGGAGTGTGCAGGTGTGTTCAAGGAGCAGAGCAGAAATCAGTGTCAATGGAGAACAAACGGGCAAAGTGTGGGGAAGAAGGCTGGAGAGGTCACTGGGGCCAGATCGTTCACAACCATTCAAACTACTGTAAGGACCAGGCTTTCTTTCTGAATGCAGCAATTCTGAGCTGAGGAGTGACACGGTCTAGATTATGTCTGAAAAGGATCACAGTGGCCGTTATGTTGAGCATAGACTGTAGAATAGGTGGTAGCAAGGGAAGTGGTTAAAAAAAAAAAAGGGGGTTGGATTCTGACATGTCTTAAGGTAGAGTCAACAAATTTCCTGACAGGTTGCCAGGTCTGGCACTAGACTGCTGTTCTGCAGCTACTCCTTATCCTTCTTCTCTTAAGCTTTTTATTTATACATAAAAACTTGTAGCTGGGAGTGGTGGCATGCACCTGTAATCTTAGCTATTCAGGAGGCTGAGGCAGGAGAATCGCCTGAACCGGGGAGGCAGAGGTTGCAGTGAGCTGAGATCGTGCTACTGCACTCCAGCCTGGGCGACAGAGTGAGACCCCATCTCAAAAAAAAAAAAAAAAGAAAGAAAAGAAAAAAATTGAATCATAGACTGATTCTGATTGCTCTTGTCAAAGGCAAGTATCTTGGGCCCCCAAAATCACTAAGGAAAACTCTAGCTGAAAACTGCTTAGGGCAAACCTGCCTCTCATTCTATTCAACGGCTCACTGAGATAGATGCATGTCTGACTGCCTCCTTTGGAAAGGCTAATCAGAAACTGGGAAGAATGTAACCGCTGTGTCCCACCTGTCTGTGACCTGGAAGCTCCGTCCCCACTCCCAGGCTTCCTGCCTTTGCTTCAAGCTGTCCCGCCTTTCCAGACCGAACCAATGTCCTTCTTACATGTAGTGACTAATGTCTCATGTCTCCCTAAAATACAGAAAACCAAGCTGTGTCCTGACCACCCTGGGCACACGTCGTCCCGACTTCCTGAGGCTGTGTCACGGGATGGGTGTGTCCTCAACCTTGGCAAAATCAACTTTTTTTTCTTTGAGATGGAGTGTTGCTCTGCCACCCAGGCTGGAGTGCAGTGGTGTGATCTCAGCTCACTGCAGCCTCCGCCTCCTGGGTTCAAGTGATTCTCCTGCCTCAGCCTCCAGACTAGCTGCGATTACAGGCACCTGCCACCACACCCAGCTAATTTTTTGTATTTTTAGTAGAGATGGGGTTGCACCATGTTAGCCATGTAGGATAGAATAAATTCCTCTTCAAAGGTTTCAGCCTGTAAATTGTTAAGTACAATGAGTTCTGAGATCCTCTCCAAGAACCAATGTATCAGTATGTTCCACTCCCCTGTTCTTTGTTCTTTAAAGTTTAACTTTCTTGTTCTTTACGTCTCCTTGTCCCTAGTTTCAGTAAACAACCTCCTCCTAGCCGCTATCACCTGCTCTGACCTTAGTTACCCTTGGTCACCTGCTCTGTTCTTAGTCATCCTGAGCCACCTGTTCCATAACTGCTCGTACCCCTGCTCTCTTTAAAAGAGCCAATCAGAATTAGCTTAGACTGTGCAGTCCAACCCTAGCCAATAGCAGAACAACACAGCAGTAGGGGCTACCTGTGTCAGGGATAAGAACCCCTTCCCCTCCCGTTTAGGTGTGCTCTCACCATTGCTCCATCCGCAAGATGCACCCTTCTATAGAAGAAAAGTTGCCTTGCTGAGAAAATTTATGTTCGAGCAAAAGAAAATTTATTTCTTTTGCAGCACCAAATATTTATTTCTAACAGCCAGGCTGGTCTCGAACTCCTGACCTCAGGTGACCCACCTGCCTCGGCTCGGCCTCTCAAAGTGCTGGGATTACAGGTGTGAGCCACCAGGTCCAGCCTAACTTTCTTAATTAACTGAAACCTGTCTCCAGATTTTCTGGGTTCACACTCTATTACCCCAGGTCACATCGACTGGCTTAAGAACAAGCAAAATGACTAATCTTCTCTATTGTTTGACATATAAACTGGGCAGCTCTTCCCAA
Source organism: Theropithecus gelada (assembly GCF_003255815.1). NCBI lineage: Eukaryota > Metazoa > Chordata > Mammalia > Primates > Cercopithecidae > Theropithecus > Theropithecus gelada. The sequence goes on along the minus strand of NC_037668.1, from coordinate 220,570,572 downwards.
GAAATCATGAACCTTTATGACAAAGTATACCTGAGGATGCCAGTACTTCCCTGCTCCATCCAGAGCCTACACAAAGAAAAGTAGAAACGAAAGAGACAAAAAAGGAGAAACAAGAGGGGAAAAAAAGAGTTTGGACAGTATCATTTGAACATCTAGATCCAGCCATATGATTTACCTTCAGGCATTTGGTTACATGAATCAATAGATTCTTTTTTGTTTTGTTGGTTTAAGCTGGGTTTCTAACACATGCTACCAAGGGCCCCAAGGATGCACTTCTCATTCCTGTTTCTGAGCCTTTGTTCCAGTTGCTGCCTTTCACCTGCCAAATGCTATTCACTTTTCTTTTTTTTTTTTTTTTTTTTTTTTTGAGACGGAGTCTCGCTCTGTCGCCCGGGCTGGAGTGCAGTGGCGCGATCTCAGCTCACTGCAAGCTCCGCCTCCCGGGTTCCCGCCATTCTCCTGCCTCAGCCTCCCGAGTAGCTGGGACTACAGGCGCCCGCCACTGCGCCCGGCTAGTTTTTTGTATTTTTAGTAGAGACGGGGTTTCACCGTGTTAGCCAGGATGGTCTCGATCTCCTGACCTCGTGATCCGCCCGTCTCGGCCTCCCAAAAGTGCTGGGATTACAGGCGTGAGCCACCGCGCCCGGCCTATTCACTTTTCAAAGCTAGTTTCAATAAGGCCTCTATGGAGCATCCCCAGATTACTCCCACTGTCACTTATTTTTATTTTTGACACAGCCTCTCGCTCTGCTGCCCAGGCAAGGGTGCAGTGGCGTCATCTCGGCTCACTGCAACCTCTGCCTCCCAGGTTCAAGCAATGCTCCTGTCTCCATAACCTGAGTAGCTGGGATTACAAGCATACGCCACCAGGCCTGGCTAATTTTTCTATTTTTAGTAGAGACGGGGTTTCACCATATTGGCCAGGCTGGTCTCAAACTCCTGACCTCAAGTGATCCACCTGCCTCGGCCTCCCAAAGTGCTGGGATTACAGGCGTGAGCCACTGTGCCTGGCCATTTATTTTTATTCTTATAAGGGAGGAGAACACCCCTAATATTGTCTTATGCCAAATTTTTGCCTCCAAAGAGAGAAGGAGTAAAAACTAAAAGGCAGAAATGAAATCCACAGGCAGACAGCCCGGCCGGCGCCCTGGGCCTGGTTAAAGATCGACCCCTGACCTAACCGGTTATGTTATCTACAGATTCCAGACATTGTATGGACAAGCGTTGTGAAAGTCTCTGTCCTGTTCTGTTCTGTGCTGATTACCGGTGCATGCAGCCCCCAGTCATGTACCCCCTGCTTGCTCAATCCATCACGACCCTCTCACGCAGACCCCCTTAGAGTTGTGAGCCCTTAAAAGGGACAGGAATTGCTCACTCGGGGAGCTCGGTTGTTGGAGATGTGAGTGTGAGTCTTGCCAAAGCTCCCGGCCAAATAAAGCCCTTCCTTCTTTTTTTTTTTTTTTTTTTCCTTTTTTGAGATGGAGTCTTGCTCTGTCACCCAGGTTGGAGTGCAGTGGCACAATCTCGGCTCACTGCAAGCTCCGCCTCCTGGGTTCAAGCAATTCTCCTGCCTCAGCCTCCCGAGTAGTTGGGACTACAGGCTCCCACCACCTCGCCCAGTTAATTTTTTGTAATTTTAGTAGAGACGGGGTTTCACCATGTTAGCCAGGATGGTCTCGACCTCCTGACCTTATGATCCACCCGCCTCAGCCTCCCAAAGTCCTGGGATTATAGTTGTGAGCCAGCACGCCCAGCCAGCCCTTCCTTCTTTCACTCGGTGTCTGAGGGGTTTTATCTGCGGCTTGTCCTGCTACACTTATACTCTACTAAAGAGTCTGTGTAACCACAAGTGATAGCATATTTTACATAGCTCTTTATGTTAATCTGAACCCACAATCTAGACGAAGACAGTCATTCCTCTTATTAAACACGTTCCGCACCACCCCACCTTTGTCTTTGATTCACTATTTCCTCTTCCTTCACATCTCCACGGCACCAGCCCTTGAAAGTCAGTCTAGGCCGGGCACGGTGGCTCAAGTCTGTAATCCCAGCACTTTGGGAGGCCGAGGCGGGTGGAGCATGAGGTCAGGAGATCGAGACCATCCTGGCTAACACGGTGAAACCCCGTCTCTACTGAAAATACAAAAAACTAGCCGGGCGTGGTGGCGGGCACCTGTAGTTCCAGCTACTCGGAGGCTGAGGCAGGAGAATGGCGTGAACCTGGGAGGCGGAGCTTGCAGTGAGCCGAGATCGCGCCACCGCACTCCAGCCTGGGTGACACAGCGCGAGACTCCGTCTCAAAAAAAAAAAAAAAAAAAAAAAGAAAGTCAGTCTATATCCCAGCCTCTCCAGAAAGTTCTTGATCTCTGGACTCTTAGTTAGATGTATTCACCATACTCAGAATCCTACAGTATTTCATCTGATCTCTTCAATAACAAACATTTTTTTCTTTCCTGCCAAACTAAATTATTACACTTTAAAGGTAGGGTTTGTATCTTATTCATTTACATGCCATTTTCTCTTGCACAGTTACTGTATGCATTTGCACTACTATACAATATTTGTTGAATGAATATAATTTAGAACAAATACTTTGGAAGCCACAGTACAGACCTAGAACTGGGTTAGGTACTATCGGCAATAAAAGTCTTGTCATAAAACATGGTCCTTTCCCAGAAATGCAACTGTCTTATGTTCCCGACGTCAATGTCTTCTGTTACCAAATACACTGTAAATTCAGTGAGACTAGATTTACCTCATATACCTCTTTTTGGTCATGACAGTACCTAAGTTACGCGCAGGATAAAAACTATGCTGACTTGCACTAAGGTGAAAATTTTCCTGGCCAACAACATTTACTGTGCACCAATGATAAAGGCTTTAGTGTTGAGATCATGATAATTCATTCTAATACAATGAACACCACAGTTGTTTTTAGAAGAAATTATATTTTAGGGGCCCGGCGCAGTGGCTCATGCCTGTAATCCCAGCACTTTGGGAGGCCAGGGTGGGCAGATCACTTGAGGCCAGGAGTTCTAGACCAGCCTGGCCAACATAGCAAAATACCAACTCCCATGAAAAAGAAAAAAAACAAAAATTAGCCAGGTGTGGCGGCACATGCCTGTAATCCCAGGTACTCAGGTGGCTGAGGCAGGAAAATCACTTAAATCTGGGAGGCAGAGATTGAGTGAGCCAAGATCACACCACTGCACTCCAGTCTGGGCAACAGAGTGAGACTCTGTCTCAAAAAAATAAAATAAAATAGCAGGGCACGGTGGCTCACGCCTGTAATCCCAGCACTTTGGGAGGCTGAGGTAGGCGGATCACCTAAGGTCAAGAGTTCCAGACCAGCCTGACCAAAACCCGTCTCTACCAAAAATACAAAAAAATTAGCCAGGCATGGTGGTGTGCGCCTATAAGGCTGACGCAGGAGAATCACTTGAACCCAGGAGGCAGAGGTTGCGGTGAGCTGAGATCACGCCATTGCACTCCAGCCTGGGCGACAAGAGCGTAACTCCATCTCAAAAATAAATAAATAAAATAAAATAAAAAGAAAATAATGTATATTTCAAGTCAAAGTAATCTTGGTATCTTTTAAAAAATTAAACATGGTGACTTTCACACATTAAATATTACACATACATAAAAAGTTAGTCTAAATATGTTTTAAGACGCACGTGTCATTTCCAAAATATTTTTAATATTAACTTGAAACAACACAAGACAAACAGAAAACCAACCTCAGGGCCTGAATGTATAGTCAGGAAACTTTCCACAGCAGTCAAAGTACCTAAAAGAGCAGGAGAATGGTAAAAAGCAAAATAAAATCTAAATTATTTAGGACAAGTAATAATAAACAATGCCTATTCACTTAGAGACTAGCTTTTCTAAGCCTACAGCTGACATAGAAAATCTGTACAGATAACAGTTTTATTATGTTTTTGTACACAGACTTAAGAAGTAGCTATGGCCAGGTAAACCATCAGAAAGAGTAGACTAGCATAAACTCTATTCGCTAGTACTGACAAAATCTTTTCTAGTATTTAAAAACTGATGACAGTAAGAATCACCCCCAATAAGGCAACAATTGAGCTCACTCGAATGCTGGTGGCACAGGCCTATAATCCCAGCGTTTCGGCTCGAATGCTGGTGGCACACGCCTATAACCCCAGCGTTTCGGCTCGAATCCTGGTGGCACAGGCCTATAATCTCAGCGTTTCGGCTCGAATGCTGGTGGCACAGGCCTATAATCCCAGCGTTTTGGCTCGAATCCTGGTGGCACAGGCCTATAATCCCAGCATTTCGGGAGGTCAGGGCAGGAGGTCACTTTCTTTCTTTCTTTCTCTTTTTTTTTTTTTGAGACGGAGTCTGTCACCCAGGCTGAAGTGCAGTGCAGTGGCGCGATCTCGGCTCACTGCAAACTCTGCCTCCTGGGTTCAAGCGATTCTCCTGCTTCAGCCCCCTGAGTAGCTGGGATTACATTTTTAGTAGAGACAGGGTTTCACCATATTGGCCAGGCTGGTCTCGATTTCCGGACCTTGTGATCTGCCCACCTCGGCCTCCCAAAGTGCTGGGATTTCTGGCCCCCATCTTTTTTAGAAAAATTAGCCAGCTGCAGTGGCATGTATCTGTAGTCCTAGGGACTACTACTGCTACCGTACTAGGGAGGCTGGGGTAAGAGGACTGCTTGAGCCCAGGAGTTCAAGGCTGCAGTGAGCTATGATCGCGCCACTGCACTCCAGCCTAGCCTAGGCGACAGAACAAGAGCTTGTCAAAAAAAAAAAAGAAAGAAGAAAGAAGTTAGATCCATGGGAATTATTCTGCTTTAAAATATGACAGCTTTCAAGAGGCTTATTAACAGTGGGTTATAATGAATGTACACAAAAACTATCAAAACACCCTTTGTGATGGCTTATAAAACACTAAGACTACTAAAATGAAACAAAAATAAGTATAAAATAAAAATTGGAAACCAAGCCAGGAAAAAGCAGACATCAAGTATATTAACCATGAAGACTAATATGCAGGCATAGTGGTTAAGCATTTAATTAATTATTGAGTTTCTCAAGAACAATGAGGCAAAAGAAAAATATAATGGCTGGCTAATTCTCAAAATCTGATAAATGAAATATATTCATTCCTTAAGTGCTTTTAATTCTAAGAGAAAATTAAAACATGGGGCCTTACAAAGTTGACACCAAGCAAAATAATAAATAACCACATAATCAACAAAGCTGTTACAGCAGAAGAGAACTACAGCCAGGTAAACGTCATTAGTCTGGCCACGGACAAAAAGAAAAAACAGACCATTCAAATATAACTCACTAGAGGCGATTCTGATGGTTACTAAAAGAATGTGGCCTGGGTATGTGGCTCTGTGATCTAACCCCATCCACAGAACCCCTAAAGCGTAATCTAATAAAAGTGGACCACCTGCATCAACGATCAGCTGGCTGACTTCTAGCGTTCAGTATCCGAAAAAATGTTTACACAAACCTTAAACTAATATCTCTCCCTTACGAAGGAAAAAGTCTTATTCAAATAAAAGCAGAGAACAACCTCAAGAAACAGGATTATCGTGAAGAAAACTAAACTTCACAGACTTTAAAGAATTATTTTAGGCCGGGCGCGGTGGCTCAAGCTTGTAATCCCAGCACTTTGGGAGGCCGAGACGGGCGGATCACGAGGTCGGGAGATCGAGACCATCCTGGCTAACACGGTGAAACCCCGTCTCTACTAAAAAAATACAAAAAAAAACTAGCCGGGCGAGGTGGCGGGCGCCTGTAGTCCCAGCTACTCCGGAGGCTGAGGCAGGAGAATGGCGTGAACCCGGGAGGCGGAGCTTGCAGTGAGCTGAGATCCGGCCACAGCACTCCAGCCTGGGCGACAGAGCGAGACTCCGTCTCAAAAAAAAAAAAAAAAAAAAAAAAGAATTATTTTAATAAATGGAGACATATTAGGTCTAAGGATTGGAACACTGAATATTTTGAAGATGTTCAATTCACATTTCTCTTTTTAATTGGAATGGTTCTAGTGTTTAACTATTCATTACGTATGATACAGGCTACTGCCTTCTGACATTCATTCATTCATTCATTCATTTGAGACGGAGTCTTGCTCTGTCGCCCAGGCTGGAGTGCAGTGGCGTGATCTCGGCTCACTGCAACCTCCGCCTCCCGGGTTCAAGCGATTCTCCTGCCTCAGCCTCCCGAGTAGCTGGGACTACAGGCGCCTGCCACCACGTCCTGCTAATTTTTTTTTTTTTGCATTTTTAGTAGAGACAGTATTTCACCACGTTGGCCAGGCTGGTGATCCAACCGCCTTGGCCTCCCAAAGTGCTGGGATTACAGGCGTGAGCCACCATGCCCAGCCCTGAAATGTATTATGTAAGAAACTATTCTATTCCTAAAAATGTAAAATCACTAAATGGTGTGAATTCTCAATTTTCAAATCATTTTTTGAGATGGGCACATAGCTGCTCACCTCTGATATGATTATATAACTTCCTAATGCTAAACCTTGGTCTCAATATATTGTTCTTCTAAAATGCCACTGGATGAGCTGGGCATGGTGCCTCACATCTGTAAATCCCAGCACTCTGCCAGGCCAAGGTGGGAGGATCACCTGAGGCCAGGAGTTCAAGACTAGCTTGGGCAACATAGTGAGACCCCATCTCTACAAAAATTTTATAAAATTAGTTGGGTATGGTGGCATAAGCCTGCAGTCCTAGCTACTTAGGAGGTTGTGGAGGGAGCACTGCCTGAGTCCAGGCGTTTGTTACAGTGAGCTATGGCACAGCAAGAACCTGTCTCTTAAAAAACTTTTTAAATGACACTGGATTTATTAAAATTTTATATAGTATTTTCTTTTTACTTCTAATTTCACAAGCAAGCAAGATCTGTAGTTTGTGTGTGTGTGCTATCTTTGTTGGACTTTGGTTTCACAGTTATGCTTTTTAATATACGCTGGAACATTTTCCAATTTTTTAAGTCTAGAACACTTTACATGGCACTGAAGTTACCTGTTTCAGGTTTGTTTTTTGTTTTGTTGTTGTTTTGTTTTGTTTTGTTTTTTGCTTTTTTTCTAAGAGACAAGGTGTCACTCTGTAACCCAGGCTAGAGTACAGTGGTGCAATCACAGCTTACTATAGCCTCAAACTCCTGGGCTCAAGTGATCCTCCTACCTTAGCCTCCTGAGGAGCTAGGACTGACTACAGGTGTGTACCACCACATCTGGCTAATTTTTTATTTTATTTTTTAGAGACGAGTCTTGCTATGTTGCCCAGGCTGGTCCTGAACTCTTCGCCTCGAGAGATCCTGCTGCCTCAACCTCCCGAGTAGCTAAGACTTGGGAGCAAGCCACCACAGCCTGCTCAGGGAATTTTCTAAACCAGACACTCTTAAATATGCAAAACATTAGTAACTTCAAATGTTTTATTGTAACATTCATTATTTTATCCATTATTAAATAACTGTCTCCAATTCTGTGTTCAATACTTTCTAGCTTTGATGGTTAAAAATTTAAAACCTTTTTAAACTATAATATACAAATTATGCTTTAAAATGTGCTGATTCCTAAACAAAGCAAGCTTGAATTTATAATGGTTGCCAAAGGTGTTTTCCAGAAATTTGACAGCTCAAACCAAACTATACTGAGACAATAATATATCACTGTAAAATACAGTATTATCCATGTCTCAACAATAGTCTCAATAGCATTTTATTAAAAGTGCAGCTATATTAAAAACAAAACATGTGTTTTAATATTACCCATTTATGGCTATGTTTCTTTTTTCAACTAGATTTTAGTTCACCACAGTTACAAACATGAAGCCCTTGCACCGTACTGTTAAGTTCCATGATTGCTTATTGATCAATAATTACCATTCATTTTATTTCTGGTATATATTACTCCCAGATCTGCCGGAATGGAGTCAAAGCCACTGCTTCCAATGATATAAACCCCTTTGTCTGCAGCTTTCTCATGATACTTCAATTGCATTAGTTCCAGAAACTAAAAAATCCAGGATAAGAATTTTAATTAGAGTTATGCAGAAAGACATAGACCAGTATTAAATAATTTATCTTTAAAAACAAAGCAATCAAACTTTGAAAATGCTAACCAGTGTGGCTCTGCAGCAAAATATTAACTGTCAAAATATTTTTTCACTTATTCAGCAAATACAGCACCTACTGTGTACCAGATGGCATGGAAGATATGCTCACCTGACTTTATGACACTTAATATTTTTAGAATGACTTTTAAATATAAAAGTAATGCCTATTATAAAAAATTAAATAAAACATAAAAAATAGAAAGTAAAAAAAAATTACCCCAAACGGCATTACCCAGATGAACACTGTCACAGACACAGAGCTCTGCACACGCACAGACAGAGAGCGGGAAAGGAGATGACGGCAGAGGGCACAGGGGAATAACGTCCGCTCTGCTCTTCCGCCTGTTTTTAGAAATTACTTTTTAAAAACAATGTAAGATTTACAGAAAAATGGAATAGGAGAGAGTTCCCAAGTACCCTGCAGCCCAGTTTTCTCTATTTTTAACATCTTTTACATGAACGGTTGTTACAATTAATGAACCAATACTGACATATGATTTAATTCGCTAAAGTTCACAGTTCATTCTGATTCCCTTAGTTTTTACTGAACCCCTTTTTCCGCTCCAGGATCCCATCCAGGATTACAGTCGGTTGTCATGTCTCCTTCGGCTTCTTTTGGCTGCGACAGTTTCTCACACTTTCCTTGTCTCTGATAACCTTGATGGTTTTGAGGAGTACTGGTCAGGCATTTTGTAGAGTTCCCCTCTACTGGAATTTGTCTCATGTTTTTCTCATTATTAAACTGGGGTTATGGGTTTTGGAAAGAGACCACAGGGGTAAAGTGCTATTCATTTCATATCATATCATATCATATATCATATCATATCCTATCAGGACTACGCACTGTCAACATGATTTACCAGGGTTCGTCAGGTTTCTCCACTGTCAATTTATGCTCCCTCTTCCAGAGGGTGACACACATACACAATCACACCTGCTCAGGCACAGACACAAACACACACCACATACACACACACTCATTCATGCACATACACAAACACGAACACAATCACACACACATTTGCTCATGCACAAACACACGTTAACAGTCACACTAACACAGTTACACTCACACATACACACAAACACATTAACACAGTCACACACACAGCTGCTTGCACATCAATGTGGAGAAGTTACATAAATTATGTGGAATTCTTCCACACAGAAGATTTGTCTCTTCTCATCCCCTGCCCTTTTTGTTTTGTTTTGTTTTGAGACGGAGTCTCGCACTGTTGCCTGGGCTGGAGTGCAGTGGCGTGATCTCGGCTCACTGCACCCTCCACCTCCCAGGTTCAAGCGATTCTGCTGCCTCAGCTTCCCGAGTAGCTGGGATTATAGGCACCTGCCACCACACCCAGCTAATTTTGTATTTTTAGTGGAGACAGGGTTTCTCCATGTTGGTCAGGCTGGTCTCAAACTCCTGACCTCAGGTGATCCACCTGCTTCGGCCTCCCAAAGTGCTGAGATTACATCCCCTGCCCATTTTAAAAATAAATTGTCTTTATTTTATTATTGACTTGTAAAAATTCTTTATATATTCTGGGTTTTGTTTTTTTGTTTGAGATGGAGTCCCGCTCTGTCACCAGGCTGGGGTGCAGTGGCATGATCTTGGCTCACTGCAACCTCTGCCTCCCAGGTTGAAGTGATTCTCTTGCCTCAGCCTCCCGAGTAGCTGGGACTACAGGCGTGCGTCACCATGCCCAGGTAATTTTTGTATTTTTAGTAGAGATGGGGTTTCACCATGTTGGCCAGGATGGTCTCGATCTCTTGACCTCGTGATCTGCCCACCTCGGCCTCCCAAAGCACTGGGATTACAGGCGTGAGCCACCTAGTCCGGCCCTCTGGTTCTTTATTAGGTTTCTTGTTGTTTTGAGACAGGATCTCACTCTGTTGCCCAGGCTGGAGTGCAGTGGCTCAATCTTGGCTCACTGCAGCCTCCACCTCCCGGGTTCAAGTGATTCTCATGCCTCAGCCTTCTGAGTAGCTGGGATTGCAGACATGCACCACCAAACCTGGCTGAGTTTTGTACTTTTAGTAGAGAAGGGGTTTCGCCATGTGGCCAGGCTGGCCTCAAACTCCTGGCCTCAAGTGATCCACCCACTTTGGCTTCCCAGAGTGCTGGGATTACAGGCATGAGCCACCGTGCCCAACCCCTTATTAGGTTTTGATATTATGGCTGGGCACAGTGGCTCATACCTGTAATCCCAGCATTCTAGGAGGCCGATGTGGGTGGATCACTTGAGGCCAGGAGTTCGAGACCAGCCTGGCCAACAAGGTAAAACTCTGTCTCTACCAAAAATACAAAAATTAGTCAGGTGTGGTGGTGTGCACGTGTACCCCCAGCTACTCAGGAGGGTGAGGCGGGAGAATCGCTTGAACTCAGGTGGCAGAGGTTACAGTAAGCCAAGATCGTACCACTGCACTCCAGCCTGGGCGACAGAGAGAGACCTGTATCAAAAAAAAAAAAAAAAAAACCCAAGAGATTTGATACTACTTTTATGATAGTTTATAGATGACTTAAAAGGTTTTCACCATGCTCTGGGTTATTTTAAATAACACGGGAATTGTTTTTTGTTTTTGTTTTGTGTTTTTGAAGACAGGGTCTCACTACGTTGCCCAGGCTGGAGTACAGTGGCGTGATCATAGCTCACTGCAGTCTTGACCTCCCAGGCTCCAGTGATCTTCCTGTCTCAGTCTCCTGAGTAGGTGGGACCACAGGTGTGTGCCACCAACTCCTGGCTAATTTTTTAACTCATGGGCTCAAGTCATCCTCCCAAAGTGCTCCCAAAGTGCTGGGATAACAGGCGTGCGCCCCCTCACCTGGCCTTTTTCAAAGTGCTGGGATAACAGGTGTGCGCCCCCTCACCTGGCTTTTTTTTTTTTTTAATTTGTTTCCTCCTCCTTCTTGAATCAATTTTGGTAATTTACACTTTCTCAGTATTTTCCAGTATTTTACCAATTGATAAACTGCAAATACATATTAGTATCATATTGGCACACTGATGATGATAACCAGTAGTTACTACAGAGACACATGATGTTACCATTTTAAAGGCTGAAGAAGAGCTTAATGCCTGTTAATACATAACTTCCCGTGGTCAGGCAAACCTCAATTGAAGACCTAGTTCTTCTACTTACTAGATGCATTACTGAGCCAGTTATTTAAGCTTCCTCAGCTTTAATTTCCTCATCTATAAAAAATGGAGGAAGATAACTACTCTATACGTATTTTTTAAAAAGTTACATAAAACACTTAGCACAATGTTGGGCATATAGTAAGCATTCAATAAATGTGAACATTCAAAATCTTTAGGTTGATTTTACACTAGTGAACTTTACCTTTATTTTTATGTAATGTTATAAAGGTAACTGATTTTTCTTTTTTTTTTTTTGAGACAGAGTCTCGCTCTGTCGCCCAGGCTGGAGTGCAGTGGCGTGATCTCGGTTCACTGCAAGCTCCGCCTCCCGGGTTCCCGCCATTCTCCTGCCTCAGCCTCCCAAGTAGCTGGGACTACAGGCGCCGCCACCCCGCCCGGCTAATTTTTTGTATTTTTAGTAGAGACGGGGTTTCACCATGTTAGCCAGGATGGTCTCGATTTCCTGACCTCATGATCCACCCGCCTCGGCCTCCCAAAGTGCTGGGATTGCAGGCGTGAGCCGCCGTTCCTGGCCTAAAGGTACCTGGTTTTTAAAAGGGAATTCAAAATTAAAACCTTACAGAAGTGAGATTCTAAGAGTTATGCACAGTTCGCTATTTTAATTGATTCAGTTTAAAGCATGAAGTAGCTATCATAATCTCAGACCTAAAAGAAATGATGTTGTAGAGAGGAAAAAAATTCAAGAAAACTGAAGCTAAGACCTTACCATCGGTGCTCTCCTTCGAGCTGTTAATGGAATACCACACGCATACCATCTCTGAACGCTAGAGAGGAGCTGTCGGCTTCTCAATATGTCTGCAAAATTGCACTAAATATTTCCACTTCATGAAACAGAAATGTATGTGTTAATTCTACGTTGTTTCCTTTTCATTTTATATACCTGAGGTTCTCCACTGATGTCGATACAACTGGCTCCATTTTCAATACACGCTTTTATTACAGGTTCTCCATAAAATCGATACTAGGGAAATAAGAAGAAGAAAGAGGTTTATTCTTGCTTGACAAGTTTAACTGAATAAAATGCCATCTAATCCTGGAAGTAAATGGTCCTAGTTATCAAGAAATCATCTGCTAATAAAATAGCCTAAAGATAAATTGAAAAAGTGGCCAGGCACAGTGGCTCACACCTGTAATCCCAGAACTTTGGGAGGCCGAGGCAGGCGGATCACTTGAGGTCAGGAGTTTGAGACCAGCCTGGCCAACATGGTGAAATCCCATCTCGACTAAAAATACAAAAATTAGCCGGGCATGATGGTGCACACCTGTAATCCCAGCTACTTGGGAGGCTGAGGCAGGAGAATGGTTTGAACCTCGGAGGTGGAGATTACAGTGAGCCAAGATCACGCCACTGCACTCCAGCCTGGGCGACAGAGTGAGACTGTCTCAAAAACAAAAAGATAAATTGAGAAAATAAGATAACTGCACAAAAATACCTCGCACAGTGTGAATACATAAAGGCATGATGGAATTACAGAGGAATGTACGCTTACCTCTACCTGAAGACAAAAGGGAAAGTTTCATACAAGTGATTCCCTTGAGTTGAACCCTAAAGAAAAAATAAAAATTTTCCAGGAAAAAGAAAAATCTGGATACAGGAAAAAATAAATGCAGAGGTGAAGAAAGAGAAGCTGTTCCTGTTACTTGAAGCAGGAATCAAATACACTGGAGTAGGAAGTGGAAAGAGATTAGTCTGGAAAGGCAGGCTACGGCCACATCAGGAAGGACAACATGTGCTATGCTAACAGGTTTCAACTTTATCCTTTCTAGTTTACTTGGCCTTCCTGGAGAATTTTAAACAGGATTGTGGTATAAGAATTACAGCACAGATGATACACTAAAGATGAGACATACAATACTAAAAAGGCGGAAATGACTGGATTTCCAGAGTAGCTGGGCTGGACATGGGGGCCAAGAACCCGTGGTACCACTGGCCAAAATTAAAAACAAACAGGAAGAAGAGAGTATGCAAAGGATAAGTTTGATACTGAACAGAGCAGATATTCTGAGCCTATATGACACTAGATTTCTCGTATTATCTGTTACTCAAACTCAAGGAATTAAAATAAAATTTTCATATGTAAAAGCTAATACATCAGAATTCAGTCCCATTTCCAAAGAAGCATGACAAATCTTTCCCTTTGTGAAGAAGTAGATTAGAAGCACAAACTCCTCTGCTTTATTCATTCCTCGCAGCAAAAGATGCAGGAAGGAAATCGTTTCTTTCTTCCAGCCTTCGAGAAACAAGGGACACTTAAAAGACAGGGCAATGCAACAACTGACCTTTACAAATAGGTCAGATGGGCTGTCCTCTCACCTAACTCCAAGACCTCACGCCTCTTACTAAGAATGGCGGATAACACTGGAATTACAGGACTGGGAGAAGTGTGTGAAATTCGAGTTCCTAGCCTTCCATTAACCACATGAAATGAATGAAGAACTTTACTTCTCAGGCAGTATGGTGTCATGGAACAAAGGATTTCAAGGCAGTGGACCCAAGTTCACACCTGGAATCCATCACCTACAACTATATGAATTTATTTATAAATCACTTAAATTGTCTACCAAATGAATAAAATACACACTTTAAACATATTTAAATAGAACTAAAGTTGAGATTAAAACATAAGTTGAAGCTCTATATTCTTTCTGCACCCAGTGGATTATCCTGGTTAATCCTTAGGGTTTGCACACATCCATTTTAAAACTCATTTGGAGCTTTCTCGGCCTGTCTCTGGATATTTCACTCCCAAATTTCTCAAGTTGGCCATGAGTCCACCTGCTTTAGAATCACCTGGGTCGCGTGCTGGTCACAGTCCCACTCCAGACCCCCAGAATCAGGCTTTCTGAGGTAGACTCCAGTAACTTGCATTTTAAATAAGCCTCACAGGTGACTCTTGTGTACTTCAAAGATGGAGAATCACTGACTTGGACATTCTCCCAGGAAATCTCACCTACTCTCCCAACTTCAATCAAATCTGTGCTGTGACCTCCAACCTCTACGTCTAGAGTTGCTCACTGAATGGGTTTCCCTCCCTGTGTTTTTTGTTAGAAAGGTCAGGACCAGTGACAGCACAGGACATGTGGCGTGAGTCACACATAAAACTAATTTCACTTTGCCTATATTTTCCTTTTATTTTCTCTTCACCCTGATTTTCTCACTTACTTATAAAACATCATATACAAACAATATATTATTTGTATTTTCCGTCTTGATGCAAGGTACCTAGCAGACACCTCAATTTCAACAAGTCTAAAACTGAATTCATCATCTCTCTCTCTAAACCTATTTCTCCTCCTCCACTTTCTAGCACATGCTTCAGTGTGTAGCCTCTAGGCCGGGTGTGGTGGCTCAAACCTGTATCTCAGCACTTTGGGAGGCTGAGGCAGAAGGATCACTTTGAGACTCTGTCTCTCTAAGAAAAAAAATGTGTGTGTGTGTGTGTGTGTGTGTGTGTATATAAAAAATACGATGCTGAGGACTATATATATGCCATTTATATATTATATATATCTATAAATATATAATACATATGTTATATAATATATATCTATAAATATCTATATTATATTATATATCTATAAATATCTATAATATGTATTATATCTACATGTAATATAGATATATAATACATACAAGGACTATATATATATATGGCATATATGTATAAACACATGGCCAGGCACAGTGGCTCACGTCTGTAATCCCAACACTTTGGGAGGCCAAGGCGAGTCAATCACTTGAGCTCAGGAGCTAGAGACCAGCCTGGGCCACAGGGCAAAACCCTGTCTCTACAAAAAATACAAAAAGTAGACAGATGTGATGGCATGAGCCTATAGTCCCCGCTACTTGCAGGGCTGAGGCGGGAAGATCACTTGAGCCCAGGAGGTTGACACAGCAGTGAGCTGTGTTCGTGCCACTGTACTCCAGCCTGGGCAACAAAGTGAGACTCCCATCTCAAAAAAATAAAAATAAAAAACAAACTATAGCCTCTAGTTCAGCCTGCCTGGGTCCCACTTCTAACATCTTTCTGATGTGCTCAAATGAGGAAAGACTCTGAGACAAAACTGTGCAAACGGCTGAACAGCAGAGTGGCCTAGAATGTGGGCTTTAAAGTCAGGCCCGACTTACATCCAGGCTCTGCAGCCACTAGCTGTGTGACCTTGGGCAAGTCACTTTACCTCTTTAAGCACCAACCTCTTCAATCACAGAATGGCGATGAAGAACACCCACTTCCCTGGGAGCTGTGAGGATGAAATAAGAGAATACAAAGAGCCTGGCGCAGGGCTAGGCACATGGCACTCAGATGTCTTCTTTTCTGTTATTATCAATGGCATTACTCCCCACATAATTCTCAGGTTAAAACCTGGAAGCAGGCTGGGTCATGCCTGTAATCCCAGCACTTTGGGAGGCCGAGGCAGGTGGATCACCTGAGGTCAGGAGTTCAAGACCAGCCTGGCCAATTTGGTGAAACCCCGTCTCTACTAAAAATACAAAAATTAGTTGGGCGTGGTGGCGTGAGCCTGTAGTTCCAGCTACTCAGAAGGCTGAGACGGGAGAATTGCTTGAACCCGGGAGGTGGAGGTTGCAGTGAGCCGAGATTGCGCCACTGCACTCCAGCCTGGGTGACAAAGCAAGACCCGTCAAAAAAAAGAAATCTGGAAGAAGTTTCTCACGCTACCTATCCTGGAAGTCACCAAGTTTTATCGATTCAGTCTCCTAAAAATATCTCAAATCAGTCTCCTCTCCCCTACACAATTATATCTTAGTTCAGACCCCATCAACACTCATCTAATTTACGACAAATAGGCCCTAACTGGTTACACTGCAGCCAGCTAGCCCCATCTCCAAATACATAACAAACTGTTATTCTAAAATAAAAATCTGATGTCACCTTTCCTCCTGCCTCACTCCTGTAACATATCCACTCTTAAAACCTGATAGACTGGATTAAGAAAATGTGGCACATAGACACCATGGAATACTATACAGCCATAAAAAAGGATGAGTTGACATCCTTTGCAGGGACATGGATGAAGCTGGAAACCATCATTCTGAGCAAACTATCACGAGGACAGAAAACCAAACACTGCATGTTCTCACTCATAGGTGGGAATTGAACAATGAGAACACATGGACACGGGGTGGGGAACATCACACACCAGGGCCTGTCATGGGGTTGGGGGTGGGGGTAGAGATAGCACTGGAGGAAATACCTAATGTAAGTGACGGGCTGATGGGTGCAGCAGGCCAGCATGGCACATGTATACCTATGTAATGAGCCTGCATGTTGTACACATGTACCCTAGAACTTAAAGTATAATAAAAATAACAAAAACAACCTCTACAATATATAGTACAAAGTCCAAACTTCTTAGCATGTCACAGAAAGTCCTTAGCATCATGTCATACCACAGTCCCTTAATTCTCATCTTCCAGCAGTTCTAAATTCCATGTAATTCCCCAAGCATGCTGCTTCTCCACACCCAGTGTGCTTGCTTCCACTGCCTGGAGCATCCTCCCTCCGTTCTGCCAGGCCAACTCCCAGCTCCTCCAGGCTCTGCCTCACAGCCACAGGCTCACTCTCAGTCTGCCCATTCCTTACTTTTACTGCATTTTGTCACACCTGGCCCACTTCTTTGAGTAATCTGGAGTTGAGCCTTCTCACTTATTCCTATTTTATGAACTTGATAGATTTTTCTCCACTTCGTACCCTGTGCTTGTCTGAGATAGGTGAACACAGTCAGAGCAGCAATCCTTCATCTCGGGGAGATCCTTCTCCTGTGAGGCCAATTAGCTTAGAGGTCAGAACTGCAATCCTGCTCTCCATGCTCCATCTTCTTCTGTTTTTTTTTTTTGAGCCGGAGTTTCATTCCTGTTGCCCAGGCTGGAATACAATGGCGTAATCTCGGCTCACTATAACTTCCGCCTCCCGGGTTCAAGCGATTCTCTTGCCTCAGCCTCCCGAGTAGCCGGGATTATAGGCACACACCACCATGTCCAGCTAATTTTTTGTATTTTTAGTAGAGACAGGGTTTCACTATGTTGGCCAGGCTGGTCTCAAACTCCTGACCTCAAGTGATCTGCCTGCCTCGGCCTCCCAAAGTGCTGGGATTCCAGGCGTGAGCCACCGCGCCCGGCCCTCAGAGCTCCATCTTCTAACCCAGTGGTCTCCCAAGTAGTCTTCCCCAAGGGAAGCACAGAATGATCCACTGAGGGTGGAAGTAAATATTAGAACTTTCATTCACGTTAATGTTTACAAAAAACACAAAGAAAAACATGACGTTCTATTAACAGTTACCATATGGACTGACCACAAGACATTCCCTGGGCCACGTTAAGTGCTCATGTGTTGAAGGCAGGACACAGCAGGTATCCTGAGGGGGTTGTGGGAGAGTTTCCATCACACAAAGGGGGCCTCAGCACCACTCTGCATTTGGTCATTTTCACTTTACTGCAACCTAATGCCTGAATGAGGATACTGAGGTTCTAAAGCTTGAACACTGAGGCCTCAGGCATTTAGAGTGGGGGGGATAAAGACACAAAGGAGGAGACTAGGACTTCCAGGGTGAAACTGGTGGACAGGAGGAAAACTACGAGAAGATGACAATGCAGAAGCCAAGTAAAGAAAGGAGAAAGTGGTCAGCTGGATCAATGCCGAAAGCTTTCAGATGAGGACTGGATTTGATAGGATGGGACTTTAGCAGAGTACTTTCACTGGAGGAGGGAGGAGGAGAGAGGAGGGAGGAAAACAAAAGCCCAACAGGAGTTGTTTGAGGAGGAGGTGAAGCAGCAGAGATAGTGAGTCGTGAGAATTCTTTCAAGGAGGTTGCTCAAAGGGGGCCACAACAAATAGAGTAGTTGGAAGGGTATGTGGAATCAAGAAGCTTTTCTTTTTTTTTTTTTTTTTTTTTTTTTTTGAGACGGAGTCTCGCGCTGTCACCCAGGCTGGAGTGCAGTGGCCGGATCTCAGCTCACTGCAAGCTCCGCCTCCCGGGTTCAGGCCATTCTCCTGCCTCCGCCTCCCGAGTAGCTGGGACTACAGGCGTCCGCCACCCCGGCCGGCTAGATTTTTGTATTTTTTAGTAGAGACGGGGTTTCACCGTGTTAACCAGGATGGTCTCGATCTCCTGACCTCGTGATCTGCCCGTCTCGGCCTCCCAAAGTGCTGGGATTACAGGCTTGAGCCACCGTGCCCGGCCTAAGAAGCTTTTCTTTAAAGATGGGAGATATCACGTATTTAAATGCTGATGGAAATAATCCAGTAAAGAGGAGAAATCCGAGAAAAAGATAATGTGTAACTGTAAACATGAAGTGTTGAGGCAAGTCAGGAACCCCGAACAGAGGGACCCGCTGAAGCCGTGGCAGAAGAACATAAACTGTGAAGATTTCATGGACATTTATTAGTTCCCCAAATTAACACTTTTATAATTTCTTATGCCTGTCTTTACTATCATCTCTGAACATAAATTGTAAAGATTTCATGGACATTTATCACTTCCTGAATCAATATTCTTGTGATTTCCTATGCCTGTCTTTAATCTCTTAATCCCGTCATCTTCCTAAACTGAGGATGTATGTTGCCTCAGGGCCCTATGATGATTGTGTTATCTGTACAAATTGTTTGTAAAACATGTGTGTTTGAATAATATGAAATCTGGGCATCCTAAAAAAGGAACAGGATAACAGTGATTTTCAGGGAACAAGGGAGATAACCATAAGGTCTGATGCCTGTGGGGCCGGGCAGAACAGAGTCATATTTCTCTTCTTGCAGAAAGCGAATAGGAGAAATATCACTGACTTATTTTCCCAGTAAGGAATAACCCTGGGAAGGGAATGCATTCCCAGGGGGAGGTCTCTGAAATGGCCGCTCTGGGAGTGTCTGTCTTATGCGGCTGAAGAAAGGGATGAAATATGCCCTGGTCTCCTGCAGCGCTCTCAGGCTTGCTAGGATTAGGAAATTCCAGTCTGGTAAATTCTAGTCAGACCGGTTGTCTGCTCTCGAACCGTTTCCTGTTAAGATGTTTATCAATGATAATGCGTGCCCAGAGGGACATGGAACCTCATCAGTAATTCTAATTTTGCCCTGGCCTTGTGATCTTGCTCTGCCATTTGCCTTGTGATATTCTATTGCCTTTTGAAGCATGTGATCTCTATGACCCACTCCCTATTTGTACACTCCCTCCCCTTTTGAAATCCCTAATGAAAACTTGCTGGTTTTGCAGCTCAAAGGGCATCACAGAACCTGCTGACACGTTATGTCACCCCCAGAGGCCCAGCTGTAAAATTTCTCACTTTGTATTCTTTCTCTTTATTTCTCAGACTGGCCGACACTTAGGAAAAATAGAAAAGAATCTACGTTGAAATACTGTGGGCTGGTTCCCCCGATATCTGGCACTCAGCGTGTGTTTTTCTTTTTCCCAAGCGCATGTGGGAACCTGATTCCCTTTGGTAGGTGCGGAGAAACATCATCAGTTCGGTCCACAGAAATGCTTGTTCTGTTCCCTGACGAGTGGTGAGTCTGTCTGTGTATTGTCCGGGTTAACTATGGGTCACGTGGAGTCTAAACATTATACTTATCTCTTCTATATTAAGCTCCGGTTAAAACAGAAAAGGGTTCGAATGCCCATGGAAAATATGGCCACTCTATTCAGGGCAGTAGAAACATACTGTCTTTGGTTTCCTGAAAAAGGAAACTCAGATGTACACCTGTTAAAACGGTGGTGTCCGAGTAACCATGGAAAATATTTTCCTGAAAAAGGAACCTTAGATGTAGAACTATGGGATCGTGTTGGTGCAACATTCCAGGAACTGGTCTTGACAGGGAATTTTGTTCCCGTCACTGTCTGGGGTGATTGGGCCTTGGTACGTGCTGTCCTAATGACATACCAATTCTGTGACCCCCTGCAGTTACCACAGTTTTCTGAATCTGATGACCCTCCACCTCTTCCTCAACCTTCCTCTCCCACATGGCCTTTGTTATCTGACCAGCCTCTCCCTTCGCCTACTCCTCCCCCACCTAACGATACTGAGAATTCATTATCTAATTCCAGTGACTTTGGTTTAATGTCACCCCTTGATGATCTTGTTTCTTTTCACGAAGAGCCGGTACTTTTAGCTCCCACGGCTCCGACTCAGACAGCCCGGGACCACATATATGCTGATTCTTCTCTTTTCAAACCTCTGGAGTCAGCTAATAGCTCCAGGACCAAACTACAATTTACCTATAATTCTTCAGGCCCTCCCACATCCATTGTAGCCCCTCACCCTCCAGTCGTTTCAGTTTCTCAACCAGTCACTTTGCCATCCACTCAGCCAGCTTCTCTATACCCTTTTCCACACATGGACACCAGTAATCACCAGTATACTTCTGCTCCTTCTGCTCCCCCAATGCCCTTTCCTCACACTCTCATACTGGTCTGACCCCCTCACCCTCAGTTTCCCTTACCTACACATGCTTTTCCTGTCATTTCTATGCTAACTCCATCTCGGATACCTACTCTTAAAACTTCAATGCAACGCTTATTATGCCAAAACAAAACAAAACAAAAGTGGATAGATGTGTGGGCTTATCTGGTCACACTAGAACCTCCTGACACCCAAGGGGTACAAATGTGTCATTATGTACCTCTCAGTCTTACCTTTTTAAAAGAATTTACAGATGTTTCTACTCCGTATGGTCTTACTTCTCCGTTAAAATGGTATTACAAACTTTTTGTACTGAGGTCACTTTGCTTCTCTTACACAGGGACCTTTTGGCAAAAGCTGTTCTGACCCCATCTCAGCATTTACAATGCTGTACATGGTGGGCAGAGGAGGCCCGTCTGCAGGCTCAGCTACATCGGACTAATGGCATTCTAGTTACTCAGTCTCAGCTCACAGGCTCCGACAGCTTCTCTGATACTTACGCCCAATTAGTCTTTGATGCTCTCACCACAAAACACGTAACAAAGGTGTGTATGAGAGCTTGGGATAAATTATGAGCTCCCAGGCCAAGCTCCTGTTTCTTTCACTAGGGTTAAAAAAGGTCACTATGAATTATACCCTGATGTTTTAGCTACATTACAAGATGCTGTTGAAAAACTTGTCTCTGATGAGCACACTCAAGGTATTCTCCTTCATATGTCAGCTTTTGAGAATGCGAACCATGAGTGTAAAATGGCCATGCGTTCTGTCCAGTAACAAAATTTACCTGATCACGTGTTGCCTGCATATATTAAAGCTTAAATCTGACACAACTGTTTGTATTGAGAAGTGGCCACTCTCTAAAGAAAAACTGGAGGCTTTGACTCAATTGGTTTCTTAACAGTTACAACTTGGAAATGTGGAACCTTCTCTTTCCCCCTGGAATGCTCCTGTGTTTCTACTAAAAAAGAAAAAAAAAAATCAGGCAAGTGGCAGATGGTAACCAATTTAAGGGCCATTAACGTTGTAATTAAACCTATGGGGGCCATCCAACCCAGCATGCCTGCCCCTACTTTAATACCTAAACATTGGCCTCCCATAGTTATTGATCTTAAAGATTTTTTTACTATTACTTTACATAAATCAGATTGTGAAGAATTTGCCTTTACTGTACCATCTCTCAATAGTCAGGAGCCTGCAGGTCGTTGTCAATGGGAAGTACTTCCTCAGGGAATGCCAAATAGCCCACCATCTGCCAGCTTTATGTTGGACAGGTGCTTTCACCAGTGTGAGCTCAATTTCCCCAGGCCTATATTCTTCATTATATTGATGATATCTTAATTGCTGCCCCCACTGATAAAGAATTAATAGACTATTATCGAATTTTAAGCCGCCGTGTTACAGAGGCTGGATTACACATCGCTCAGGATAAAATTCAACAGACCACTCTTGTTCAACATTTAGGAATGGTGGTTGATAAACAATGTATTCAACCTCAGAAAGTTCAAATTAGGAGAAATTCTTTGAAAACTTTAAATGACTACCAAAAACTTCGGGGTAACATTATTTAAGACCTACTTCAGGCATTCCGACATATGCGCTAACTTGTTTTCTGTGCTGTGTGGAGATTCCAATCTCCGCAGTCCCAGCACTTTCACCCAAGGCTTCACTAGAACTGGAATTCGTAGAGGAAAGAATCCAGACTGCCCAGTTATCTAGAGGACAGCCGTCTCGCCTGTTCAGCTTCTGGTTTTCGCTTCATTACACTCCCCTACTGGGCTAATAGTTCAACATAATGATTTAGTAGAGTGGTGTTTTCTTCCTCATTCTGTGCCAAAAACTTCGTCTGTTTATCTGGACCAAATGGCCAGTCTAATTGGACAAGCTCGGTGTAGAATACTTAAAATTTCCAGATGTGATCTGAATTTAATTATAGTTCCTTTAAATCGGCTCGAAGTTCAAGCCGTTTTTCAACATTCCACATTGTGGCAAATTCACTTGACTGATTTTATTGGCATTATTGACAATCATTATCCAAAAAAAAATTGATTTTATAAAAATGACATCTTGGGTGGTCCCTCGATTGACCAAAGATCAGCCGATTCCTGAGGCTGTTACACTGTTCACTGATGGCTCCAGCAATGGAAATGCTGGTTATGTGGGTCCTACAGACAAGCTTATTTCTACCCCTTATACCTCTGCTCAAAAGGCAGAGTTAATTCCTATAATCACTGCCTTACAGGATTTCCCCAAACCTTTAAATATTGTCTCTGATTCCGCTTAATGTGGGAAAGAGGACATGCTTTGTTTCACCAGGAGATCATCAGTCCCCTTCCTGGGTGCCCACTAAAAGACTTAAACTTCATGTGAATGAAACCACAGGGAAAAGACGTCCGTGTCCGAGACCGCCCTCAGACGTGGTGAGATCTGTGCCAAGTCCTCAGAAGCAGGCACACCAAATCAAAATGGGTCTGGTTCAATCCTCCCTCATGGCAACGGAGACCCATCTAACTCATCCCACTTCTCCTAATTACCTTTCTTTTTCTCCTTACAAACCTAAAAATCTCACCATTTCTATTAGCCTGAAAAGAACATCCCTCTGCTCTTCTCTTCCTCCTTCAGCACTCAATCTTGCTTACAATAGGTTTTATTTAATGATTCTCCTTCTTATACTTTGTGTCTCACCAGTTTCCTCTCACACTGATTTACCTGCTACACAAAATTATTCTTATTGGGCTTATGTGCCTTTCCCTCCACTTATTCAACCTCTCACCTAGATGGATGCTCCCGCAGAAATCTACACTAACGATAGTGCATGGATGCCTGGAGCTACAGATGACCATCGCGCCACTTAACCAGGAGAAGAAGGCACTGCATTTAATGTTACCATAGGTTACAAACACCCACTCAGTGCCTTGGACATGCACCTGGTTGTATCCATCTAGAAACTCAAGTCTGGGCTGCTTATCTTCCGGAGAAATCAGCTACAGAGGAACTGGGACATTCGGTCTCTGGCCTCTCCCTTTCTCCTTTAAGACAAATGAAAGGGGGAGTAAGGGAAGATACCCCATACTTTCAATATAAACCTGCAGGAAAACCATGTCCTAAAAATTTTGAGGGCCCATCTAAAACTTTAATTTGGAAAGACTATGTTAACTCACATGCAGTAGTATTTAAAAATGACTCATATGGTTTAGAAATAGACTGGGCACCAAAGGGCTATTTAAAAAACCATTGCTCCTCTGGTAGAAAAGAATGCCTGGAGGCTACTTATTTTATTTCTTATCAGGAGAACGAGAATCATCCCTCTACTTTGCATAGGAGATTCAGCTCATTCTTTCCCTTAAAATGGGAAGATAAAGGCATTATCACCCCAGGCTTCATATGATATTCCCCATTCTGAGCCGGAACTTTGGAAATTGGCTATTGCCATGTCTGGACTGCGACTACGGGAAGGGGAAACTCTTCTGTCTGTTGTCCCCGCTATTGTCCCCCCCCATCTCCGTATCAATGTGGATTCAGACATTCTGCTTTGCTTACCTCCAACCTGACTGTTCCCATACAGAGCTGTGTTAAGCCTCCTTACATGCTGTTAGTGGGAAATATCAGAATTTGGACAAACAAACCGTCCAATGCATTAATTGTCATTTATACACTTGCATTAACTCCCGTTTTGACTCCAGGAAAAGTGTAATGTTGGTTCGAGCTCGAGAAGGAATCTGGATTCCAGTAACTTTGCCCAGACCTTGGGAATCTTCCTCCTCGATACGTTTAATTAATGAAGTATTACAGCAAATTCTAAAAAGATCTAAGAGGTTTGTTTTCACTTTAATCGCTGTGATCATGGGCCTAATTACAGTCACTGCGCTAGCAACCACTGCTTGAATGGCGTTACGTCAATCTATTCAAACAGCTCATTTTGTTAACGACTGGCAAGCCAATTCCACCCAAATGTAGAATCCTCAACAAGGCACTGATCAAAAATTGGCTAATCAAATTAATGATTTAAGACAGTCTGTTACGTGGCTTGGAGATCAGGCAGTGAGTCTCGAACACCGCATGCAAACGCAGTGTGACTGGAATACCTCTGGGGCCCAGCTGTGAAATTTCTCTCTTTGTACTCTTTCTCTTTATTTCTCAGACCAGCCGACACTTACGGAAAATAGAAAAGAACCTATGTTGAAATATTGGGGGCTGGTTCCCCCGATAATAAAGTCTTTGAAAACTGTGTCCAATAGGAAGAGGACCAGTTTTTCCTTGGAACAAGAGATACGGCAGACTACAGGGTACGATGCGGATTGGCCGACAGCTAGGTAGGTAGATAGATCTGGTGGTAGGAAGATGAAGAAAGAAATTCTGTTATTAACCAGCTTCTATTTTCATAGTTAAAAAAAAAAGAAAAAAAAAATCCGATAAGAACAAGGAAAGAGAGATGGGATACTAAAAGTGCAAGGAAAACAAGTTGTGAGCTACTTCAGAGAGCAGGAGAGAGAATTCCTGAGAATTCCTGAGCAGAGCTGCTGGAGGTGCTGAGCACCACACGAGGTTTGTAAACACATATTTGAAGGGTGATCAGTTAGCATGGGGATATACTTTTCTCCAGCCACACTGGGTTACTCACGTTCAGGTGAAGAGAAGGTAAGCAGAATAACCAGGGCTGGGATTTTTCCAGAGTACTGAGGAGAAAAAGGCAAGGGAGATGGATGAGGGCCTCCATTACAGAGTGGAGCAGTGGACCTCATGGATGGAATCTAAGCTAGTTAAGAATGAGATGAATCTAAATCCACAACATTTTTATTTAATAGCAATTCACAAACCCTTTTGCTCTCAATTAAAAAGTATTAATATTTTAGAAGTTTAATTTTTAAACATCTTGCCAACTGTGATGGCTTCTTCAGATCACTAAATGTCACCAACATTCACCTTGTTACACAGGCCAAAAGTCTGATGGCCTGTGACTTGACTTTTTCATACTCAGTACAACAGCAAAAGCTGTTCTCCTTTGAAAATATACTCTGAACCTAACGACTTCTCAGCACCTCTACCACTACTACCCCAGGGCTTGTGCTTGGACCTTTCCATTGCTCATCCCTTGTTATCTATTTTTTCAATCAGAAGCCAAAGAACTTCAAATTTAAATCAGATGAAGCCCTTCCTTTCAACCATTCAACGCCTCTTGGTCACACTTGGAAGAAAAACCCACGTCCTGACCACGGCCGGTAAGATGCTACACGACCCAGCTCCTGGGTTTCCCTCTGATCCACTCTCCACCTCTCTGCCCTGCCCAGCCACACTGGCCTCTGTCACACTCTTCAGTCTTGCCAAGCACACTTGCATCTCAGGACCTTTGTGCCTGCTCTCCCTGGAAAAGCCTCTCCTCAAAAGGTTCATGCAATTTGCTCTCATTTCATTCAGATCTTGGTTCATATGTCAATTCCTCACAGAAACCTTCCCTGACCATCTATCTAAAAACACCGACATGCCAACACCTTTTCTCCTTTCTCGGCTTCACTCTTCTTCAAAGCACTTTTCATTACCTCCTATTACAATCCTATTTTTCTGTCTTCCCCACAAGAATGTAATCTCCACGAGGGATTTTCTGTTTCGGTCACCATTGTGTCCCACGTGCCTGCAATAATGCATTTTACATACGGTAAGTATCAATAAATATTCATTCAATAAATGAGTCCTTTTTATTCTTTTTGTGCATTTAAAAAATATATTTACCCAGTAATATAAGAATATAATTTATAAATAAAAAATATACCAGGGATACACACTGAAGGGGCAGACAGTAAAAAGGAAAGAAAATTCTGATAATCACAGATGTAACCAATCAACAAGCCAGTACACATGCCCTAAGGATAGGGTCATAGAGAGCCTGTCAATCTCTCTCAGGAGACTTTGGTAATCTCCATTTGCTCCTCGCAAGAAGGAAAAACTCCCCATATGGGGTTAAGGCCTTCAACCAACAATTCTGTCCTCTGCCCTTATGTTCCTCTGGAATAGTTTGCTAGAAATGAATGGATTGTTTGTTCTGATACAAAGAAGGGTTGATTACTTACTGGTCCTACGCAATTGAGGACAACTGTTGCCTGTTTAGCCATTTCATCAAGTGAGGCTGGATCAGCGATATCACAAATGATGATTCCAACTTCAGACGACAGTGTTGGTCTTCCTAAAATAAGAAACAAATGAAGTAAAGAAAATTCCGGTAGAGGATTACATCTTGCTTGTCTTCTTTGTATAGTAATCAGTGACCAGCAAATTACTAAATACACTGATATACTGAAAGCTAGCTCTCCCGTTTAGACAAAAGATAAAACTGTTTTTAATCAGGTAATAAAAAAGGAAAAGGTTATAAGGAAAACTGAGTTAACACTAAGCGTTACTAAAAACCTGACCTTTAAAAAAAAAATCTAATAAAAGCGTTGTGTAAATAACAACCCTGTGTAACACGACAATTTAACGATCAAGTTTAAATGCTGATCAGATAACTATCCAGACTTCCTCTCCAACAAGAAATTTATGTCATAAAAATAGTTTCTTGGCCAGGGGCAGCGGCTCAGCACTTTGGGAGGCCAAGGACTTCTCGAGCTCAGGAATTCCAGACCAGCTTGGGCAACATAGCAAGAGACCTTGTCTCTACTAATAAAAAATAAAAAAAAAAATTATCTGACATGGTGGCATACGCCTGTAGTCCCAGCTACTCAGGAGGCTGAGGTGGCAGAATCACTTAGACACAGAGGTCGAGGCTGCAGCGAGCTGTGATCACGCCACTGCACTCCAGCCTGGGTAGCAGAATGACACCTTGTCTTTAAAAAAATAAAGTTCCTCATCAACTACTAAACAATCACTATGCATGATTTAGTTGTAGGTGATGGAGAGTCTCGGACTGACTGTTAACATCAAAACCATTAGGGCCAGGTGTGGTGGCTCACGCCTGTAATCCCAGCACTTTGGGAGGCCGAGACGGGCGGATCACGAGGTCAGCAGATCGAAACCATCCTGGCTAACACGGTGAAACCCCGTCTCTACTAAAAATACAAAAAATTAGCCGGGTGTGGTGGCGGGCGCCTGTAGACCCAGCTACTCGGCAGGCTGAGGCAGGAGAATGGCAAAAAAACAAAAAACAAACAAACAAACAAAATTAGAACTCTGAGGTGAAAAGCACACGCTACATAAACACACAGGCTCATAAGAAAATAATTGGAATTAACTGGCTCAACTAAGTGATGCAGGTTTCAATAGGTGAAGGTATATCCCCCACAATAAAACTGGATTTGAGCATTATATATGGTAAGTGACTAGGCTGTACCGGTACGATCTTGCTGAGCCGGAAAAAGAAATGGAAGCATATAATTTAATAGTGAAATTACTTCTCTTGGAAAAATAACGACCAAAAAGCTCTTTGGTCAGAATTACGTGTTGGTAGTGTCAGCATCAAGGAGAGTCCAGCCTACGTGGTGTCTTCTGTACATAACCACGAACAAAAAGCACTCCGAGCAGGGCATTGTACGAAAGTAGATTAAACAGAAAGAATGTAGTATTTCCAGAACTCTAACGGGTGTCTGTGTAAGGGAAATCTACGGTGGGGAGTTAATAGCCAAATTTAAAGGCTACGGAGTCGTAAGTCAGATGTCTCCCCAGCCATGAAGGCAGCAGGATCCCTGCGTCTGTCTCCTCTCTGTCCCATCCTGCACCCCAGACTCGGGACAGGTCTCAGCAAGGACAAGGTCACTCAATAAATAGACGCTACCTGAATGCTTAGAGAATCAATGAATATATGCTACCTGAATGCTTAGAATAAGTAAGCGTCTAAACCAGAAATACACACTTTTTATTCTCTGAAGAGGAATACTGCTGGAGTATTCTTACACACAAAAAAGAAACTAAAACAGAATAGCCACAAAGACACTGTCAATACAACTCTTAAGTTTGCTCTCCTGTCCTCAAAACACGAGGCAAAGGGAGACTCCGATCTCCAAGAGACCAAAGCCCTCCCCTCCTCTCCGACCAAATATTAAGAAACCCGCAGACTCAACAGGTGCCCCTGCTGCGGGGCAGGATGAAGCAGAGAGAGGGGCAACTCAAGTTCTTGGCCATTTCGCCAGGGGAACTCCCCAAACTGAGACAGACATGCAAAAGCGGGAAACAGGAGGAAGTGAGTGAGTGTGTGTGTGTGTGTGTATTCAGTGTGTATCCCTGGTGTGTGTATATACACACACACACACACACACACCCGTATATAGTTAAGGAGGTGGAACAAAGCTGTGGCAATACTTGAAACATCCCTCCCTCTCCTCTTCCTGTCCTCACGCAGGGCTCGGGGACACGCACCCCTGCGGAGAAACGCTGGTTTGGGGCGACGCGGGGTCCCCGGCCCAGCCACCGCGCAGCCCCGTCCAGCCCGCCCCTTTACCCAGCTTCAGGGCCGCCTTCTCCAGCACCCGCTGCAGCTTCTCCCGGGAGCGGCCCGCCACCGCCCAGGGCAGGCGGGAGCTCCGCTCCGGGTCCACCTGCTCCCGGGCCACCTCCTCGGTCACGAACTGGCCGGTGAAGCCAGAGGCGCCGAACACCACCAGGTGGAAAGGCCTCTGCTCGGTCGCCATGACGAGTCCACTGCGAGCCCAGGCCCGGGGCGCGCTGAGTCCACGGCGCCTGCGCCTCCGGCAGCGACCCCAGTACCCGGCGCAGCAACCGCCGCGTCGCCGCCGCCAGCGCCGCGCTCCCTTCACCCCGCGCGCGCCGCCGGGCCAGGGCCGCGCCCAGGCCCACGCCGTCTGGCGCCGGAGCCGCAGAGCAGCCGCTTGCCCGGGGAGCCTCGGACGCGAGGCTTCCTTGGGCGGTGGCTCTGGCTGCCAGTCCGCTTCCAAGCCTGGCAGGCGCCCGCCGCGGCCCATAGTTCCCTCCTGCCGTTTTTCCCGCACGGCTCTGGCCGCCCCGCGCAGCGCATCTTCCCGCCCTGCTGGAAGCTGGAGGCGGCAGCCGTTTCTTCTTGTTGCACGTGGGCGTGGCGCAAAGAGAGAGCGAGAAAACCTGCCGGTGGCCCACGCCAAGAACCTTTGAGCTGCTTTACTTGCTTGCTTTTCTTCCTTTTTTTCCCTTTCTTTTTCCTTTTCTTTTTTTGAGACGGAGTCTCACTCTGTCGCCCAGGCTGCACTGCGGTGGCGCGATCTCCGCACACTGCAACCTCCGCCTCCCGGGTTCAAGCAATTCTCCTGCCTCAGGCTCCTGAGGAGCTGGGACTACAGGCGAGCGCCCCCACGCCTGGCTAATTTTTGTGTTTTTAGTAGAGATGGGGTTTCACCTTGTTGACCAGGCTGGTCTCCAACTCCTGACCTCAGGTGATCCAGCCACCTCGACCTCCCAAAGTGCTGGGATTACAGGCATGAGCCACTGCACCCAGCCCATTCCTGATTTTTAAAAACTCTCATTAAAATAGGAATAAATGGATGCTTTAAAAAATTATGAAATATATTAGTCTTGCAAAAAAGGTACAGCCAATAACAAATATGTGCCCTCAACACAGCTTAAGAAAAATATTCCAGATAGCGAGGTTTCCAGGTATTCATTCCTGAATACATTTCCTTTCCGGTCCCCGAGGCGGCCACTTGCCTGAATTCAGTGTTTATTATTCCTATTCCTATCTTTCTGCTTGTTATATATGTATTTATAAATATAGTACTGTTTTGCATATTTTGCATATTTTGTAAATGTTAATCCTGCAACTTTCTTATTTGGTCATGATATCATGAACTTATTCCCAAATGATTCAGAATTTTAAAAAATGTCTGTGATGCGTGTGTGGAGAGAGAGAGAAATACACCAAATTCTACAATGCTTTTGAACAATTTTGTAGAGTGCTTTTGTACAACACAAAGAATGCTACAATAAAATTCTTGTGCATTTCTCCTGAAGCACCTGTGCGAAAGTATATCGAATATATGTCAGGAATGAAAATGGTTGGTGCTAGAATATTCACATTTGAGTTATCTCATTGCTCTTTAAAGCGCACGCAGGATACTCACTCTCAGCAGGATACCAGAATCCTCTTGCTTTACATCCTTGTCAGCACTTGGTATTCTCAAGCTTCATTCATGTCCATCTGGTGGGTATAAAGTAGTAAGCATTCAAGTATTTTACACACTTAACTATATACTAGGCACTAAGAATAAAGTACTGGGGATATGGCAACAAATAAAGCCCCTGCCCTCAAGAAGTTTACATTCTAGTGGAGTAAACAGTCGCTACAAAATAATCTTACAGAGCCGGGTACAGTGACACGCACCTTTGGTCCCAGCTACTTGGGAGGCTGAGGCAGGAGGATTGCTTGAACCTGGGAGTTGGAGGTTATAGTGAGCTACACTCCAGCCTGGGTGACAAAGTGAGACATTGTCTCTTAAAAGAAAAAAAAAAGGCCGGGTGCAGTGGCTCAAGCCTGTAATCCCAGCAGTTTGTGATCTGCCGAAGCGGGCAGATCACAAGGTCAGGAGATCGAGACCATCCTGGCTAACCCGGTGAAACCGCGTCTCTACTAAAAAATACAAAAAACTAGCCGGGCGAGGTGGCAGGAGCCTGTAGTCCCAGCTACTCGGGAGGCTGAGGCAGGAGAACGGTGTAAACCCGGGAGGTGGAGCTTGCAGTGAGCTGCGATCCGGCCACTGCACTCCAGCCTGGGCGACAGTGCCAGACTTCGTCTCAAAAAAAAGAAAAGAAAAGAAAAGAAAAAAAACCCTAAAACTAAAAACTATATATGTGTGTGTGTGTGTGTGTGTGTGTGTGTATTTTGGCAATAATGCTTGCCATGGTTTGGATGTTTAGCTCCCCCAAATCACATGTTGAAATGTAATCCCCAGCGCTGGAGATGGGGCCTGGTGGGAGATGTTTGGGTCATGGGGGTGGATCCCTCATGAATGGCTTGGTGCCATCCCCAGGATAATGAGTGAGTTCTCTCTGTATGAGTTCATACAAGAGCTGCTCTTGTAGTTGAAAGAGCCTAACTCATCCTTCTCTCTCTCGCTCCCTCTCTCACCATGTGATACATTAGCTCCACTTCACCTTCGGCCACCACTGGAAGCTTCCTGAGGCCTCACCAGAAGCACATGCTGACACTATGCTTTATGTACTTCCTGCAGAACCATAAGCCAAAATAAAACCTTTTTTCTTAATAAATTAACCAGCCTCGGCCGGGCGCGGTGGCTCAAGCCTGTAATCCCAGCACTTTGGGAGGCCGAGACGGGCGGATCACGAGGTCAGGAGATCGAGACCATCCTGGCTGACACGGTGAAACCCCGTCTTTACTAAAAAATACAAAAACTTAGCCGGGCGAGGTGGCGGCGCCTGTAGTCCCAGCTACTCGGGAAGCTGAGGCAGGAGAATGGCGTAAACCCGGGAGGTGGAGCTTGCAGTGAGCTGAGATCCGGCGACTGCACTCCAGCCTGGGCGACAGAGAGAGACTCCGTCTCAAAATAAATAAATAGATAAATAAATAAATAAATAAATAAATAAACCAGCCTCAGGCATTCCTTTATAGCAACGCAAAAATTGACTAACATAATGGTCATTGCAGCATTGCTTTGTAATAACAAAAAGTAGAAACAAATGCAATGTCCTTTATCAGAGGAATTATGAAATAAATCATTGTGTCCTATTCATTCCATA
This sequence comes from Theropithecus gelada, assembly GCF_003255815.1. NCBI lineage: Eukaryota > Metazoa > Chordata > Mammalia > Primates > Cercopithecidae > Theropithecus > Theropithecus gelada. The sequence goes on along the minus strand of NC_037668.1, from coordinate 220,538,228 downwards.
GGAACTGTACAGCTATAAAGAACGAAGTATGACTATTCAGGTGGTTCTAGGTAAAAAATACACAACAACAACAAAAAAGAATGAAGTTGGCTGGACACAGAGACTCAACGCCTGTAATCCCAGCGCTTTGGGAGCCCAAGGCAGGAAGATCACGAGTCCAGAAGTTTGAGACCAGCCTAGGCAATGTAGCAAGACCCCACCTCTTTTTTTTTTTTTTTTTTTTGAGACGGAGTCTCGCTCTGTCGCCCAGGCTGGAGTGCAGTGGCCGGATCTCAGCTCACTGCAAGCTCCGCCTCCCGGGTTCACGCCATTCTCCTGCCTCAGCCTCCAGAGTAGCTGGGACTACAGGCGCCCGCCACCTCGCCCGGCTAGTTTTTTGTATTTTTTAGTAGAGACGGGGTTTCACCGGGTTAGCCAGGATGGTCTCGATCTCCTGACCTTGTGATCCGCCCGTCTCGGCCTCCCAAAGTGCTGGGATTACAGGCTTGAGCCACCGCGCCCGGCCAAGACCCCACCTCTTTAAAAAAAGTTTTTTATTTTATTTTATTTTAATTAGCTCGGTGTGGTGATGTGCCTCTGTAGTCCTAGCTACTTGGGAGGTTGAGGTGGGAAGATTCCTTGAGCCCAAGAGTTCGAGGTTATAGTAAATCATGATCACACTACTGCACTGCAGCCTGGGCAACAGAGCAAGACTATGTCCCTAAAAAAAAAAACTGTGTATAGTGACATGGAAAATTGTCCATATCTCCTAACATTACAAGAGTATATTTAAGACAAAAAAGATGTATGTACATGCACACAGAATGTTAAGAATACATTATAAATCTTAATAACTGTAAAATGCTTAGAAACATGTCTTACACATGGTAACTACTCAATAAATGTTAGCCATTGTTAACAGTAACAGTGATTATTACTGGGAAGTGGGTTTGTATAAATTATGCAAGAGAAAGGGGTTCATACTTTTTACCTTTCTATATTGTTCAAACTTTTTAAACAATTTATATGATAATTATTTGATAATTTGTAATCGTAAGTTTTTTAAAGGAGCAGGGGCTGATTTTCAGAAGGGCCCGAGGGGCGGCTGTGGGAATCACACCCCACCATCTGCAGTTCTGACACTGAGGCCTGTTCCTGTTGCTTCCAGGGAACTTAATTTTTTTGTCCATCATAACACGCAACAATATGAATGAATCCCACAAACACTAATCCGAGCAGAAAGCCAAACAGAACGTCTATGTCATTTCTTTCATCTAAAGCTCAAAAGCAGGCAAAACCAACTTACTGTGACAAGAATCTAGGAACAATCTGCTTTTGTGTAGAGCAGTCCCAGGTCTGGCCCTTCTTGAAGTAATTCTTCATCTAAAGGAGTTCGAAGGAATTCATTTGCTCCAGGGGCCAGGAGACAGCTTAATTTCTGCACCAAGGTTAGTGCCAAGAAAAAGGGAAGACCCCCTCCTCCTCCAAAAGAAGACAAGGTTGGCTTGGGGACAGGCTGTTAACCATCACCTTCACAAAGCCAGAAGCCGGGTCTTCTGAAGCTCAAGAATGAAGGTAGAACTAGGAGCAGGAGAAGAGAGAATAATGCCTGCAACATCAGCTGTGACTGTTTCCTAGGTGACAAAGATCCTCTCCTCAACCAAGCTCTAACCAGGTGACAAAGATCCTCTCCTCCAACAAACTCTAGCCAGGTGACAAAGATCATCTCCTCGACCAAGCTCTAGCCAGGTGACAAAAATCCTCTTGTGTCTGGAATTGGTTCCTTCCAGCAGGTTCTTGGTCTCACTGACTTCAAGAATGAAGCTGCAGACCCTCGCGGTGAGAAAGTTCTTACAGATGGTGTGTCCGGAGTTTGTTCCTTCAGATGTTCAGATGTGTCTGGAGTTTCTTCCTTCTGGTGGGTTCGTGGTCTTGCTGACTTCAGGAGTGAAGCCGCAGACCTTCACAGTGAGTGTTGCACCTCTTAAAGGTGGCGCCTCCAGAGTTGTTCACTCCTCCTGGTGGGTTCGTGGTCTCGCTGGCTTCAGGTGTGAAGTTGCAGACCTTCATGGTGAGTGTTACAGCTCATAAAGGTAGTGCACACCCAATGAGTGAACAGCAGCAAGATTCACTGTGAAGATCAAAAGAACAAAGATTCCACAGCACAGAAGATGACCCAAGCAGGTTGCTGGGGCTGGCTTGGGTGGCCAGCTCTTATTCCCTTATTTGGCCTCGCCCACATCCTGCTGATTGGTCCATTTTACAGAGCTCTGATTAGTCCATTTTACAGAGCACTGATTGGTCTGTTTTTACAGATTGCTGATTGGTGCATTTACAAACCTTTAGCTAGACACAGAGTGCTGATTGGTGCATTTTTACAGAGTGCTTATTGGTGTGTTTACAAACCTTTAGCTAGACACAGAGCACTGATTGGTACATTTACAATCCTTTAGCTAGAGAGAAAAGTTCTCCAAGTCCCCAACCGATTAGTTAGACACAGAGTGCTGATTGGTGCATTTACAAACCTTATCTAGACACAGAGCACTGATTGGTGCATTTACAATCCTTTAGCTAAACAGAAAAATTCTCCAAGACCCCACACTACCCAGAAGCCCAGCCGGCTTCCCCTGTCACTCTCCTCAACCAAGCTCTAGTCAGGTGACAAAGATCCTCTCCACAGCCAAGCTCTAGCCAGGCTCCTCTGAGCCCGGTTATGCATGAGTCTCATCCTTGGCCTGTAAAGACTTGAACAAACAGTAATGCAGTTTCTAACAGCTCAAGGCCCCTTTGCCGGCATGACCCTACCCCTATTCTTCACATAGCTGCCTGAGAGAAACCTCAAGCCTGCCCCAAGAATTTGCTGCTTGTTCTAGCCAACACCTGAAGACAGAGTCTCTGTCGCCCAGCCTCTGTGGGGGGCTAGGTGCCTAGCTTCCAAAAGCACCAGTGAGTTAGCAAACTCAGAGAAGTCTCACGTGGATCGAGTCCCCCAGTGTAGTTTGAAGCCTGTCCCCTCCAAATCTCATGTTGAAATGTGATTCCCAGTGTTGGAGGTGGGGCCTAGTGGGAGGCGGTTGTGTGTCCAGAATTGGTTCCTTCTGGTGGGTTCTTTGTCTCGCTGACTTCAAGAATGAAGCCGCAGATGCTTGTGGTGAGTGTTACAGTTCTTAAAGATGGTGTGTCTGGAGTTTGTTCCTTCAGATGTTCAGATGTGTCTGGAGTTTCTTCCTTCTGGTGGGTTCGTGGTCTTGCTGACTTCAGGAGTAAAGTCACAGACCTTCGCAGTGAATGTTACAGCTCTTAAAGGTGGCACGTCCAGAGTTGTTTGTTCCTTCTGGTGGGTTGGTGGTCTCATTGACTTCAGGAGTGAAGCTGCAGACCTTTGCAGTGAGTTTTACAGCTCTTAAAGGTGGCACGTCTGGAGTCGTTTGTTCCTTCTGGTGGGTTCACGGTCTCGCTGACTTCAGGAGTGAAGCTGCAGACCTTCATGGTGAGTGTCACAGCTCATAAAGGTAGTGCACACCCAATGAGTGAGCAGCAGCAACATTCATTGTGAAGAGCAAAAGAACAAAGCTTCCACAGCACATGGAAGGGGACCCGAGCGGGTTGCCACTGCTGGCTTGGGTGGCCAGCTTTTATTCCCTTATTTGGCCCCGCCCACATCCCGCTGATTGGTCCGTTTTTACAGAGTGCTGATTGGTGCATTTACAAACCTTTTGCTAGACATGGAGCACTGATTGGTGCATTTACAATCCTTTAGCTAGAGAGAAAAGTTCTCCAAGTCCCCACCCGACCCAGAAGCCCAGCTGGCTTCACCTCTCAGTTGGGTCATGGAAGCAAATCCTTCGTGAATGGCCTGGTGCCATCCCCATAGTAATAAGTGAGTTCTCACTCTATTAGTTCATGCAAGAGCTACTTGTTTAAGACAGCCAGGCATTGCCTCCTCTCTGTCTTGCCCCCACTCTCACCATGTGACATGCCTGCCCCCTCTTTGCCTTCTGCCATGATGGTAAGCTTCCCGAGGTCCTCACCAGATGCGGCACCATGCTTCTCGTACAGCCTGCAGAACCATGAGTCAAATAAACCTCTTTTATTGATAAATTACCTGGTCTCAGGTATTCCTTTATAGCAACACAGAATGGGCTAATTTACTGCCCCCCCCACTTCTGCTTTTTGTAATTTTTCTATTTCCCTGACTCTCCTGAGCCCTCACTTACCCTTGCTTCTTCCCTCATTCTTCCGTTAAAATGCCTGGTCACCTCCGATTGGGTTCAGAAGTTGAGTTCAGTTCATGCTAGACTCTTTTCACATTGCATTAGTGTATAACTGATTATCTGTCCTTCCACCTTGTTTATCTTTGACATAGGAAATCAGAAGAAGACAAATAAAGGAACACCCAGGTAGTCCAAAAGTCCATTTGAAGCTGAAAGTGAGAAGGAAGCTGAACTTGCCATGCTTAGGAAGCGGTTTGGCAGCTGTGGCTAAATGTGAAGGGAAGAAGTCATGGGGAGTCATCTATGAAAACTCATTTTTTTTTTTTTTTTTGCAACTTTTGATTACCTGCATTATTTGCTGATCTCTAGTGGATAATAAAAAGAAACAAAAGGCAAGGAAAGTAACTAACCCAATTCAGAAATCCCATCATGTATTGCCACATTTTATTTTATTATTACCATTATTTTTTGAGACAGGGTCTCACTCTGTCACCCAAGCTGGAGTGCAGTGGCACTGTCACAGCTCACTGCAGCCTCAATATCAGAGCTCAAGTGATCCTCCACCTCAGCCTCCTGAGTAGCTGAAACCTCAGGTGCACACCATCATGCCCGGCTAATTTTCAAATTATTTGTAAAGACGAAGCCTCACTGTGTTGCCCAGGCTGGTCTTGACCTCTTGGCCTCAAATAATCTGCCTACCTCAGGCTCCCAAACTGCTGGGATTACAGGTGTGAGCTACCATGCTTGACCAGCTGCCGCATTTTAGAACATGCTGTGGTCTCAGCATACTGAAAGTTGCACAATAGTACAACACAGCCCTACCTCCCAATACCTGGTCCTTCTACCAACCTCTGCACATCGTGCTGGAATGGTGCAGTGAAAAGGAGTTAGTCCAGGCTGACCTTTTAGGTATGCAACAGAAACTAAGTGCTTTTATTGTCAATTAAGGCAGCTACTTCTGTTTTTTTTTCCTTCTTTTCCCTTCTAGGTATCATTTTTTCCTTTTTTCTACTATTAAACTAAAAATCTATTTGTCATTAAAAGTTCTTTATGCAAATCCTCAGAAGTCTAGGGCTTTATTATTTTTAATGTTTTTATTTTTAATAAAGGAGGCATCCAATGGTGAAGATCACTCATACCACCTTTATGAAAGCCAATTGTGAAATTTTCAGCACCGTTGGAAATCAGACATGGTTTACAGCCACGGCTGGATGTACACCAGGGGCTCTGGCACACTCTACAAATCATGTTTCTCCCCCCAGAGAGTGGATTGTTAAATACTTATCAGCAAACTAGAGGAAGGAGGGAAGGAGGGAAGGAGGGAGGGAGGGAGAAGGAAAGAGAGAAATCAAGGACTTTGTGGAAATCAGAAGCTTGCAAAAATCTCTTTTATTTTTTATTTTTATTTTTTGGTATGGAGTCTCGCTCTGGTGCCCAGGCTTGAGTGCAGTAGTGCAACTTCAGCTCACTGCAACCTCTGCCTCCCGGGTTCAAGTAATTATCGTGTTTCAGCTGCCCAAATAGCTGGGATTACAGGTGCACACCATGACACATGGCTAAGTTTTGTATTTTTAGTAGAGACGGGGTTTCACCATGTTGGCCAGGCTGGTCTTGAACGCCTGACCTCAAGTGATTCACCTGCCTTGGCCTCCCAAAGTGCTGGGATTTCAGGCGTAAGCCACCACTCCCTGCCAAAAATCTGTTTTAAAAAATTAAAAAGTGATTTAGTAGAGTAGGGAATGTATTCTTCCTGATTCCCCCCTATCAGTGATTCATTTTGGTACAGCTAAGTTACTCAGCTTCTGGTTTCTTGGTTTCCTTGTGGGTAAAAAGATAATAGGGCCTGATGACAAGAGCCTGTTTTATAAAAATCTAACAAAGCATGTGTATACTTAAGCAGTAATAATATTCACTTGTGAAATTAACATACATCATGATATAAGTGGTATAATTTGGTCAGGCAATACCATCTTCAAATAATGACCTGAAGAATCATAAATCTTCTTTCCCAATTTACTTCTTTCTGAATTAAAAAAAAATGTAAGGACATGATCCTATGAAGCAAGATTTAATTTACTCTTCCAATATGCACAAAAATTTACCAGAAATATCTCAGAAGACTTTGTCTTCACCAAGCAATGTGACCTTCCTGCCAAGGCCCAAGGGAGGCCAGCACACATCCACAGAGTATTGTATTGATGTTTTTATGCTGCTTTCTTTAATTTTCAATGAGCATGATAGTTTTGAAACACACACACAAAAATTAACCTTGTGTGAAACTCAGTGCCTACTATGTTAGGAAGCAAATTCACTTTGGACACTGCTGTTTTGCACAGAGGTAGAGGATTCATTTTATTAAGCTACAGTGAAAGCAAGCTCTTCAATCAACCTTTGGGCCTGTGTTACAAAGATCAAATTTTGAAACATTTGCTATTAGGAAATTCTAAACCACACCACACTACCAGTGTCCTGGTAGGATGGGCAGTTAGACACAACACTCATTCTGCATTTCTGAGGGACTCACAGTAATCCCATCTACTTGAGAGGCTGAGACAGGAGAATCGCTTGACCCCAGGAGGCAGAGGTTGCAGTGAGCTGAGATCACACCACTGCACTGCAGCCTGGGTGACAGAGCAAGACTCCATCTCAAAAAAAAAAAAAAAAGAAAAGAAAAGAAAAGAGAATCCCCCCTTTAAAAATGTTATTTAACTTTAAAACATTTTATTTATGCATTTGTTCATTTCTCCATTCGTTTCTTAAATAAATGTCTCTAGCCTGAAGCAGGCCCTGGTTTTCCAAAGATGAACAAGATAGTTCGTGATCTCGTGGATTTTTAGTGTGGCGGAGGAAACGGTAATAGTAAAACTCCTAATTATCAAAAGATTTATGTCCACAATCCCGCCAAAGATTTACAACAATTACTTTTGGGTCTTTCTGATCTTTATTCACACGTGCTCATTGTTTATACACATTTAAAAGTATAGTGTGAACACAATTTGGTGTTCTACCTTTTATTCTTAGCTTTTTAAATCTTTTTTGGGTGGAGGGAGAAAGACTGGAGAAGTGGAGGGTTAAAGCCCTGGAATGAAATCCTCCCTGACCCGACCCATTCCTGTACATTCTGCATCCAGGGGCAGGAGGACTAGTGTCTACCACATCCCTGAGGGCAGTTTGCACATTTGCAAGCTGCTGCTAGGTGACTCTGCTACCTTCTGACTGCAGCTAAACAGGAAAGGCTCACTTAGGAAATGCTGGCCTTGGACTAGGAAAGCTTTTTTTAAGTTTTAAAAATTGACACACAAGGGCCGGGCGCGGTGGCTCACGCCTGTAATCCCAGCACTTTGGGAGGCCGAGAGGGGCGGATCACGAGGTCAGGAGATCGAGACCATCCTGGCTAACACGGTGAAACCGCGTCTCTACTAAAAATACAAAAAATTAGCCGGGCGTGGTGGCGGTCACCTGTAGTCCCAGCTACTCGGGAGGCGGAGGCAGGAGAATGGCGGGAACCCGGGGGGCGGAGCTTGCAGTGAGCCGAGATCACGTCACTGCACTCCAGCCTGGGCGACAGAGCGAGACTCCATCTCAAAAAAAAAAAAAAAAAAAAATTGACACACAAAAAATGTACATATTTATGGGCTACATAGTGATATTTTGATATATTCAATGTGCAGTATCAAATCAGGATAATTAGCATATCTGTCACCTCAAACGTTTATCATTTCTTTGTGTTGGGACTATCCAAAATCCTCTTTTCCAACTACTTGAAAATATGTAATAAAGTCTCGTTCACGATAGTCACCCTACAGCACTATAGAATACCTCAACTTATTCCTATCAAGCTGGTTGTATTCTTTAATTAACCTCTCCCAATCTCTTCCTCCCCCCTACCCTTCTCATCCTCTAGTGACCACTATTCTGCTTCTATGAGATCAACTTATTTAACTTTCTCATCTGAATGAGAACATGTAGTATTTACCATCCTGTGCCTGGCTTATTTCACTTAACATAGTGTCCTCCAGACTCATTCATGTTGCTGGGAATGACTGAATTTCATTCTTTTTTAATGACTGAATAGTATTTTGTTATGTACATGTACCACATTTTCTTTACCTATACATTCATTTGTTGATGGACACTTAGGTTGATTCCATATCTTGGCTATTGTGAATACTGCTGCAATAAACATGGGGGTGCAGCTATCACTTCAATATACTGATTTCCCTTCCTTTGAATATACACCTAGTAGCAAGATTGCTGGATCACATGGCAGTTCTATTTGTAGTTTTTTGAGAGACCTCCATACTATTCTCTATAATGGCTGTACTAATTTACATTTCCACCAACAGTGCATAAGAGTTCCATTTTCTCTGTATCCTTGCTGGTGTTTATTTATTTATTTAATTTTATTTTTATTTTATTTTATTTTATTTTTGAGACGGAGTCTCACGCTGTCGCCCAGGTTGGAGTGCAGTGGCGCGATCTCGGCTCACTGCAAGCTCCGCCTCCTGGATTCACGCCATTCTCCTGCCTCAGCCTCCTGAGTAGCTGGGACTACAGGCGCCTGCCACCGCGCCCGGCTAGTTTTTTTTGTATTTTTAGTAGAGACGGGGTCTCACTGTGGTCTCGATCTCCTGACCTTGTGATCCGCCCGCCTCGGCCTCCCAAAGTGCTGGGATTACAGGCGTGAGCCACCGCGCCCGGCCTAATTTTATTTTTTGAGACAGAGTCTCACTCTGTCACCCAGGCTGGATGGAGTGCAGTGGCACGATCTCGGCACACTGCAACCTCTGCCTCCCGGGTTCACGCCATTCTCCTGCCTCAGCCTCCTGAGTAGCTGGGACTACAGGTGCCCGCCACCAAGCCCAGCTAATTTTTTGTATTTTTAGTAGAGACAGGGTTTCACCATGTTAACCAGCATGGTCTCGATCTCCTGACCTTGTGACCCACCCGCTCGGCCTCCCAAAGTGCTGGGATTACAGGTGTGAGCCACCGCACCTGGTGGTGCTTATTATTTTTTGTGTTTTTTGATAATAGCCATTCTAACTGGGGTGAAATGAAATTTCATTGTAGTTTTGATTTGCCTTTCCCTGATGACTAGTTTCATTCTTCTGCATATGGATATCCAGTTTTCCCAGCACCGTTTGCTGGAGAGATTTTTCTTTCCTCTTGTGCCTTTCTCAAAAATCAGTTGACTGCAAACGTGGATTTATTTCTGGGTTTTCAATTCTGTTCCATTGGTCTGAGTTTCTATTTTTATGTCAGTACCATGCTGTTTTGGTTACAATAGTTTTTTAGTATATTTTGAAGTCAAGTAGTGTTTAACTTTGTTCTTTTTGCTCAGGATCACTTTGTCTATTTGGAGTCTTTTGTGATTCCATATGAATTTTAGGATTTTTTTTTTTTCCATTTCTATTTCTTTCCCTTTTTTTCTTTTCTTTTCTTTTTTTCTTTTCTTTTTTTCTTTTGTGTGTGTGTGTCTTCTTTAATTTCTTTCATCTCTGTGTTATAGTTCTCCTGGTAGATATCTTTCACTGACTTGGTTAAATTTATTTCTAGGTATTTTTATTTTTGTAGCTATTTTAAATGGTGGTGCAAACTCAGCTCACTTTAACCTCCACCTCCCCAAGCTCAAGTGATCCTCCCACCTCAACCTCCCAAGTACCTGGGACCACAGGCGCACCACCACACCCAATTAATTTTTTGTATGGTAGAGACAAAATTTTGTCATGTTGTCCAGGCTGGTCTTGAACTCCTGAACTCAAGCCATCTGCCCGCCTCGGCCTCCCAAAGTGCTGGGATTACAGGTGTGAGCTACTGTGCCCAGCCCGTGTATAACTTTTGACTCTCCTAAAACATAGCTACTAATAACCTACTGTTGACCAGAACCATTACCAATAACATAAACAATCAATTAACACATATTTTGTACATTATATGTATCATATACTCTGTTCTTAAAATAAACTAGAGAAAAGGAAATGTTATTTTAAAAGCCATAAGGAAGAGAAAATATATTTACTACTCATTAAGTGGCAGTGGATCATCATAAAGTCATACTTGTCTTCACACTGAGCAGGCTGAGGAGGAACAGCAGGGGTTGGTCTTGCTGGCTCAAGGGCAGCAGAGATGGAGATAGAAGAAAATTTACATATAAGTAGATCTGTGAAGTTCAAACCTGTGTTGTTTAAGGGTCAACTGCTAAGATCATATTGTCTGCAAATAGGCCATTTGATCCTCATTTCCAATCTCGATACTCTTTATTTCTTTCTCTTGCCAATTGCTCTGGCTAGGCCCTTAACATGTTTAAATTGTGTATGTTTAAGGTTTACAACATAATGTTTTGGTGCACTTAATAAATGTCCTTAACATTATTTGATGACCATTTTTTTTCTGATTTCACATTATATTCAAATTTATGAAAAAAAATCCACCTAGTACTTGTAGACATAATTTAATTACTTCCCTACAGATGTACATTTAGAGCTTTTCCAATTTGTCACTTTTTTGTTTTTTTTGGAGACAGACTCTTGCTCTGTCGCCAGGCTGGAGTGCGGTGATGTGGTCTCGTCTCACTGCAACCTCCTGTAATCTCTGCCTCCCAGGTTCAAGTGATTCTCCTGCCTTAGCCTCCCGAGTAGCAGGGATTACAGGTGCGTGCCACCATGCCTGGCTAATCTCTTGTATTTTAGTAGAGACGGGGTTTCACCATGTTGAACCGAATGGTCTCGATCTCCTGACCTTGTGATCTGCCTGCCTCAGCCTCCCAAAGTGCTGGGATTAGAGGTGTGAGCCACTGTGCCTGGCCTGCTATGCACATTCTTATATAACTTTTCCTTCTTAATAATCATATTAGAGTAAATTTCCACATCTGAGACTACCGTGTCAAAAGCTCTTGATATCTATTCTATATTTCATATCTATGGTACCTTTACTGAGGTATGACTTGGGCTTGTCTATACATATCAGTACACAAATCTGAACTACTTTTATGGCCATTGCAAACATAAAGGACTGCCAAAGCAAAATCTTGGTGAACAAAACATGATCCAAACTTTCTTACTGGATCATGTTTTGATAATGGGGGAGGGAAAGTAGTGTCTTTCTTTACTTATGAATCATAGCAATAAGTAATTGGTTATTTAGCCTTCCGGAAAACAGATTCTGACTTATGTTTATGGGCAGAAAAGATTTCCCACAAGATATTCGGGCGTTGTCTGAATGTCTGAAATTGCTCAACTCACTTGCTACGTTCTTTTGGTACCGCCTCCCTGTAGAAAGAACCAGAGAGATGGAAAATAAGTTTACTGCCAAGATGGTTTTACATCACATTCTTTCAGTACTGCCTCACTATAGAAAAAACCAGAGAAAGGGAAAATAAGTTTACCATTAAGATGGTTTTACACCACATTCTTTTCCTTTCTGAGGTTTATTTTTTAAAAATCTTCGAGTCGGGTCAGGCACACTCACGCCTGTAATCTCAACACTTTGGGAGGCTGAGGTGGGAGGATCACCTGAGCCCAGGAATTTGAAACCAGCCTGGGCAACATAATGAGATCCTGATTCTACAGAAAAATAGGAAAATTAGCCAGGAGTGGTGGTGCACACCTGTAGTCCCAGCTACTCAGAAGACTGAGAGGGGAGGATCACTTGAGCCCAGGAGTTCAAGGCTGCAGTAAGCTATGATCATGCCACTGTACTCCAGCCTGGGTGACAGAGCAAGACCCCATCTCAAAACAAAAAACAAACAAACAAAAAACTTCAAGTCCAAAGAAAGATTAAAGACTGATAATAATACAATAAATCCCATATAGTCTTCTTAATTCACTAGTTGTTAACATTTTGCCACCGTTTTTCTCTATCTCCATATATATTTTTTTCTGAACCATTTAAAAGTTGCAAATATACTGACCTTCACCCCTAAAATTTTCTAGCATTCACTTATTTCTTGAGAACAAAGACATTCTCCTACATAATCATGGCACCATTATCACACTGAAGAAATTTAACATTGTTACAATAATATGAGCTAATAGCTGGAATATATTCACGTTTCAAATTGTCTTGAAAATGTCTCATAATATTTTTTTAAATCCAGGCTTCAATCGAGGATTATACATTTGGTTGTCATTTCTCTTTAACCTCCTTGAATCTGGAAGAGTCACCTCTTTTAAACAAAATCTTTTATGACTGACATTTTTGAAGAGTTCAGGCCAGTTGACATGCAGAATGTCACACAATCTGGATTTGTCTGATTGTATCCTCAGAATTGGATCTAGGTTTTAAAAATTTGGCAAGAATACTACATTGGTGATTTTTTTTTTTTTTTTTTTTTTTTAACAGTCTTGCTCTTGTCGCCCAGGCTGGAGCAGTGGTGTAATCTTGGCTCACTGCAACCTCCGTCTCCCGGGTTCAAGCGATTCTCCTGCCTCAACCTCCCGTGTAGCTGGGACTACAGGTGTGCGCCACCATGCCTGGCTAATTTTTGTATTTTTAGCAGAGATGGGGTTTCGCCATGTTAGCCAGGCTGACCTCAAACTCCTGACCTCAAGCAATCCGCCCACCTTGGCCTCCCAAAGTGCTGGGATCACAGGTGTGAGACACCGCACCCGGCCTACATTGGTGATTTTAGTAGGAGCTATTCTAAGGTGATCCCCAAACGACCCTTGTCCTTGTGTCACTTCCTTCCCTTGAATGTAGGCAGAGCCTGTGAATATGAAGAGCTGCCACTCCTGTGGCTATGTGACTTTCAACGACAAGAGGAATTTCGCAGGTGTAGTTAAGGTCTCAAATAAATTTATCTTACATTTCAGAGATTACTTAAATGGGCCTAGGCATTTAAATCCTGGTCTAGAGGTCAAGATGGAGGAAGCCGGAAATTTGAATTTCAAGAAGGGCTCAGTGTGTCTTTGATGGCTTAAAGATACAGGAACCCAGGGCCGGGAGGACAGGGAGCCTCTAGGAGCTGAAAGCAGCTCCTGGCTGACAGCCAGCGAGGAAACCAGGAAACCTGGGTCCTGCAACCACAAGGAACTGAATTCCGCCAACGACAAGAATGAGTTTTAAAGCAGATTTTGCCCAGAGTCTCCAGATGGGAACTCAGCCTGGTCTGCACCTTGATTTCAGCCCAGACATCTGTCGCCCAGGCTGGAGTGCAGTGGCATGATCTCAGCTCACTACAACCTATGCCTCCCGGGTTCAAACGATTCTCCTGCCTCAGCCTCCCGAGTAGCTGGGATTACAGGCACACGCCACCATGCCCGGCTAATTTTTGTATTTTCAGTAGAGATAGGGTTTCACCATGTTGACCAGGCTGGTCTCGAATGCCTGACCTCAGGTGATCCACCCGCCTCAGCCTCCCAAAGTGCTGGGATTATAGGTGTGAGCTACTGCACCTGGCCAGCAGTTTTCTAATTCTATTGTTCCTTCTGTATTTATCAGCCGGAAGTTTCATATAGGAAAAATAATTTCCTCATCAACTATTTGTTTACTCTGAAATATTACCACTAAGGAAAAACGGGAAAAATATCTGATTTTTTCTTTTTACCAATTTTCAAGATAATAACAGATAAAGTATTATTTTTAGAATTATTACAAACTAATGGGCTTTTATTTGTTTAATATGTTTCAATACATCACAGTCAAAATTTTTCTTGATATTCAAATTGTCCCATCTTTGGCCACTAGTATTCCCTTCAAGTTACCATCTGTATTCTTTTTTTCTTCTTTATTGAGGTATAAAATAAATATAATAAAGCTTTAAAATACATTACCCTGAAATATAAATATTATTTAATTTTAATATATATACGCACCCTGTAACCACCACTCAGATCAAGATACAGGATGTTAGCACCTCAGAGGATTTCCCTGTACTCCTTTTCATTCAGCACCATCCTCTCCAGGGGTAACCACTGTTCTGATTTATTGAACTTCATATAAAAGGAATTATTCAGCCAGGCGCAGAGGCTCACACCTGTAATCCCAGCACTTTGGGAGGCCGAGGTGGGTGGATCACCAAAAGTTGAGAGTTTGAGATCAGCCTGGCCAACATGGTGAAACCCCGTCTCTACTAAATATACAAAAATTAGCCAGGTAAGGTGGCACATTCCTGTAATCCCAGCTACTCAGGAGGCTGAGGCAGGAGAATCACTTGAACCCGGGAGGTGGAGATTGCAGTGAGCCGAGATCACACCACTGCACTCCATCCTGGGTGACAGAGTGAGACTCTGTCTCAGAAAAAGAAAGGAATCATTCAGTATGCACTCTTTTGTATCTGGTTTCTTTCATTCAGTATAATGTCTATAAGATTCATCCATATTGCACATATATCAGTAATTCCTTATTTTTATTGCTGTATAACACTATGCCATATGAATAAACTATAGTTTTTAGTTTAATTTTTATTCTTTTTTACTTTTTTCTTTTTTTCTTTGTGAGACAGAGTCTTACTTTGTCTCCTAGGCTGGAGTGCAATGGCACAATCTTAGCTCACTGCAACCTCCACCTCCCGGGTTCAAGCGATTTTCCTGCCTCAGCCTGCTGAGTAGCTGGGATTACAGGCATGCACCACCACACCCAACTAATTTTTGTATTTTTGGTAGGGATGGGGTTTCACCATGATGGCCAGGTGGGTCTCGAACTCCTGACCTCAAGTGATCAACACACTTTGGTATCCCAAAATGCTGGGATTATAGGCGTGAGCCACTGTGCCTGGCCAGTTTAGCTTTTCTTTTTCTTTTTTTTTTTTTTGAGAAAGAGTCTCGCTCTGTCACCCAGGCTGGAGTGCAGTGGTGCGATCTCGGTTCACTGCAAGCTCCACCTCCTGGGTTAATGCCATCCTCCTGCCTCAGCCTCCCATGTAGCTGGGATTACAGGTGTACACTGCCATGCCTGGCTAATTTTTTGTATTTTTAGTAGAGACGGGGTTCCACCATGTTAGCCAGGCTGGTCTCGATCTCCTGACCTCTGATGCGCCCGACTCGGCCTCCCAAAGTGCTGGGATGACAGGCGTGAGCAGTTTAGTTTTTATTATGCTGCTGATAACTAATTGGGACACTTCTAGTTTTACCCTTATGAATAAGGCTGCTCTCAGCTTTCTCACATACAAGGCTTCCTACTCAAGTGTACTCATTTCTCTTGGATTTACACTTAGGAGTGAAATTGCCAGAGCAAAGGGTAGGTGTATGTTTAGCTCTAGTAGATCCTGCTAAACAGTTTTCAAAAGTGGCTGCTTCAGTTAACACTTCAACTAGTAACTGATGAGAGAAAGTTCCAGTTGCTCCCTAACATCAGCAACCCTTCATATTCCCCATCCTTTTAATTTTTGAGTTGTTCTAGGTTGTTAGGTAATGATATTTCATTGCACTTTTAATTTGTGTTTACCTGGTAATTAATGATACAGATCGCATTTTCTTAAGTCTTTTGGTCATTTGGATATCCTCTTTTTTTTTTGAGATGGAGTCTCGCTCTGTCTCCTAGGCTGGAGTGCAGTGGTGTGATCTTGGCTCACTGCAAACTCCGCCTCCCGGGTTCACACCATTCTCCTGCCTCAGCCTCCCAAGTAGCTGGGACTACAGGTGCCTGCCACCATGCCCAGCTTATTTTTTGCATTTTTAGTAGAGACAGTGTTTCACCATGTTAACCAGGATGGTCTCGATCTCCTGACCTTGTGATCCACCTGCCTTGACCTCCCAAAGTGCTGGGATTACAGGCGTGAGCCACCGCACCCAGCCTGGGTATACTCTTTGTGAGATACCTGTTTAAGTCTTCTCTTTCCCCTTAGCTTTTTTGGTTTTATTGGTGATGTTAAATGTAATCATTTGATTAAGGTGATGTCTGCTATATTTATCCACCTCAAAGGTTCTTTTTTCCTTTGTAATGGATAAGTGATCTGTGGGGAGATACTTGGAGGCTGTTTGAATATCTGGTTCAATGGTTTTAGCATCCATTGATGATCTTTGCCTAGACAAATTATAACAGTGGCTGTACAATGGGCATCAATATCTTTTAAAGGCCTCCAAGTAATTTTAGTGTTTTTGCCTTTTTTTTTTTTTTTTTTTTTTTTGAGATGAGATCTCGGTCTGTCACCCAGGCTGGAGTGTAGTGGTGTAATCATAGCTCACTGCAGCCTCAACTTCCTGCACTCAAGTGATCTCCTACCTCAGCCTCTGTATTAGTCTGTTTTCACACTGCCAATAAAGACATACCTGAGACTGGGCAGTTTACAAAAAAAAAAAAAAAAGAGGTTTAATGGACTTACAGTCCACATGGCTAAGGAGGCCTCACAATCATGGTGGAAGGTGAAAGGCACATCTCACATGGTGGCAGACAAGAGAAGAGAGCTTGTGCAGGGAAACTCCCCTTTTTAAAACCATCAGATCTGGCTGGGCGCGGTGGCTCATGCCTGTAATCCCAGCACTTTGGGAGGCTGAGATGGGCGGATCACGAGGTCAGGAGATCGAGACCATCCTGACTAACACGGTGAAACCCCATCTCTACTAAAAATACAAAAATTAGCTGGGCGCAGTGGCAGGCGCCTGTAGTCCCGGCCACACGGGAGGCTGAGGCAGGAGAATGGCGTGAACCCGGGAGGCGGAGCTTGCAGTGAGTGGAGATCGCGCCACTGCACTCCAGCCTGGGAGACAGAGCGAGACTCCATCTCAAGAAAACAAAACAAAACAAAACAAAACCCATCAGATCTCATGAGACTCATTCACTATCACAAGAATGGCAGGGAAAGGCCTGTCCCCACGATTCAGTTACCTCCCACCAGGTCTCTCCCACAACATGTGGGGATTCAAGGTGAGATTTGGGTGGGGACACAGCCAAACCATATCATTTATCCCCTGGCTCCTCCCAAATCTCATGTCCTTACATTTCAAAACCAATCATGCCTTCCCAACAGTCCCTCAAAGTCTTAACTCATTTCAGCATTAACCCAAAAGTCCACAGTCCGAAGTCTTATCTGAGACAAAGCAAGTCCCTTCTGCCTATGAGCCTGTAAAATCAAAAGCAAGTTAGTTACTTCCTAGATACAATGTGGGTACAGGCACTGGGTAAATACAGATGTTGGGTAGATACAGCCATTCTAAATGGGAGAAATTGGCCCATACAAAGAAGCTGCAGGCCCCGTGCAAGTCCAAAATCCAGCAGGGCAGTCAAAAAAAAATTTTTTTTTTTTTGAGACGGAGTCTGGCTCTGTCACCCAGGCTGGAGTGCAGTGGCCGGATCTCAGCTCACTGCAAGCTCCGCCTCCCAGGTTCCCGCCATTCTCCTGCCTCAGCCTCCCGAGTAGCTGGGACTACAGGTGCCCACCACCTCGCCTGGCAAGTTTTTTGTATGTTTTTAGTAGAGACGGGGTTTCACCGTGTTAGCCAGGATGGTCTCGATCTCCTGACCTCGTGATCCACCCGTCTCGGCCTCCCAAAGTGCTGGGATTACAGGCTTGAGCCACCGTGCCCAGCCCAGGGCAGTCAAATTTTAAAGCTCCAAAATAATCTCCTTTGACTCCAGGTCTCACATTCAGGTCATTCTGATGCAAGAGGTGGGCGCCCATGGTCTTGGGCAGCTCTGCCCCTGTAGCTTTGCGGGGTACAGCCTCCCTCCCAGCTGCTTTCACGGACTGGCACTGAGTGCCTGCGGCTTTTCCAGGCACATGGTGTAAGCTGTCGGTGGATCTACCATGCGGGGTCTGAAGGACAATGGCCCTCTTTTCACAGCTCCATTAGGCGGTGCCCCCATTAGGGACTCCGTGTGGGGGCTCTAACCCAACATCTCTTTTCTGCCTTACCCTAGCAGAGGTTCTCCATGAGGGCCCCACCCCTGCAGCAAACTTCTGTCTGGACATCCAGGCGTTTCCATACATCCTCAGAAATCTATAGACAGAGGTTCCCAAACCCCAATTCTTGACTTCTGCGTACCCACAGGCTCAATACCATGTGGAAGCTGCCAAGGCTTGGGGTTTTCACCCTCTCAAGCAACAGCCCAAACTGTACTTTGGCCCGTTTTAGTCATGGCTGGAGCAGCTGGGATGCAGGGCACCAAGTCCCTAGACTGCACACAGCAGAGGAGCCCTGGGCCTGGCCCATGAAACCATCTTTTCCTTCTAAACCTCCAGGCCGGTGATGGGAGGGGCTGCCACAAAGGTCTCTGACATGCCCTGGAGACATTTTCCCCATTGTCTTGGTGATTAACATTCAGTTTCTCCTTACTTATGCAAATTTCTGCAGCCAGCTTGAATTTCTCCTCAGAAAATTGGATTTTCTTTTCTATTGCATTGTCAGGCTGCAAGTTTTCCCAACTTCTATGCTCTGTTTCCCTTTTAAAACTGAATGTCTTTAACAGCACCCAAGTCACCTCTTGAATGCTTTGCTGCTCAGAAATTCCTTCCACCAGATACCTTAAATCATCTCTCTCAAGTTCAAAGTTCCACAAATCTCTAGGGCAGGGGCAAAATGCCACCAGTCTCTGCTAAAACATAACAAGAGTCACCTTTGCTCCAGTTCCCAGCCAGTTCCTCATCTTTATCTGAGACCACCTCAGCCTGGATTTCATTGTCCATATCACTCTCAGCATTTTGGTCAAAGCTGTTCAACAAGTCTCTAGGGAGTTCCAAACTTTCCCACATTTTCCTGTCTTCTTCTGAGCCCGCCAAACTGTTCCACCGTCTGCCTGTTACCCAGTTTCAAAGTTGCTTCCACATTTTGGGGTATCTTTTCAGCAGTGACCCACTCTACTGGTACCAATTTACTGCATTAGTCTGTTTGCATGCTGCTGATAAAGACATGCCCAACACTGGGCAATTTACAAAATAAAGAGGTTTAATGGACTTACAGTCCACATGGTTGACGAGGCCTTGCAATCATGGCGGAAGGTGAAAGGCATGTCATACATGGTGGCAGACAAGAGAAGGGAGCTTGTGCAGGGGAACTCCCCTTTTCAAAGCCATCAGAAATCATGAGACTCATTCACTGTCACAAGAACAGCAGGGAAAGACCTACCCCCAGGATTCAATGACCTCCCAACAGGTTCCTCTCAAACATGTGGGAATTCAAGATGAGATTTGGGTTGGGGCACAGCCAAACCAGTCAGCCTCCTTGAGTAGCTGGGACACAGGTACATGCCACCACACCTGGCTAATTTTTTTTCTCTTCTTTTTTTGTAGAGACAGGGTCTCCCTATGTTGCCCAGGCTGGTCTCAAACTTCTGGGCTCAAGCCATCTTCCTGCCTTGTCCTTCCAAAGTGCTCGGATTACAGGCATGAGCCACCACGCCTGACCCCATTTTTGCCAATTTTTAATTGAGTTGTGTGTTTTTTTCTTAGTGACTTGCTGTAGTTCTTCATATATTCTTGATATGAGTCATTGAGTCATTTGTCAGAGATACGGACACCAAAAGTCTTCTGGTCTGTGACTTCCGTTTTCACTACTTTTTTTTCTTCCTTTTTCTTTTCTTTTCTTTTCTTTTTTTTTTTTTTTTTTTTTCTGAGACAGGGTCCTGCTGTCACTCAGGCTGGAGTACCATGGCACAATCTTGTTCACTGCAGCCTCAACCTCCCGGGCTGAGGTGATCCTCCCATCTTGGCCTCCTGAGTAGCTGGGACCACAGGTATGCATGACTACACCTGGCTAATTTTTATATTTTTAGTAGAGATGGGGGTCTTACCACTTTGCCCAAGCTGGTCTCAGACTCCTGGGCTCAAGGGATCCACCTGCCTCAGTCTCCCAAAGTGCTGGGAATACAGGCATGAGTTACCATGCCTGGCCCTGTTTTAAGTATTAATATCTTAATGCTATCTTTTATTGAAACAACTTTCTTAATTAACGAAGCTCAACTTATTTTATTTTTAAGGTTTGTGCTTTTTGTTTTCTGCTTAACATTTGCCTACCCAAATCTGTTAAACTGCTGTTGGGTTCAGATAAAATATAGGAAAAAATAATAAAAACTATTTTGGGTTTTTTTTTGGGGGGGGTGGTTTGAGACAGGGTCTCACTGTCACCCAGGCTGGAGTGAGTGCCATGGCACCAACATAGTTCACTGCAGCCTCAAACTCCTGGGCTTACTCGACCTCCCACATCAACCTCCCAAGTAGCTGAGTTTGGAAGAACACAAATCTGTGTTCTTCTAGAAAGTTTATTGATTTACCTTCCAAAATTTAGGTCCATGATTCATCTTGAAATTTTTTTATGGTGTGAGGTAAGGTGTCAAGATTCATTTTCCCCATACAAATATTCAATTATTCTAATAACATTTATTGAAACAAATAGATCTTTTTTAATTTATAAAAATATGACATCTGAAAAAAATTGATGGGCCAAATAGAAAAATTTGAACACTGAATATTGATGCTATTAAAGTATTAATGTTATTTTTTTAGGTGTGGTAATTTTATTAGGTTAAATTTTTGAAATTATTTTCTTTTAGAGATATGTAGTAAATTTTTTAAAAGATGAAATGATGTAATATCTAAGATTACTTCAACATAACTTCAAAAAATTAAAATTTCTTTGCATTACAAATATAACATTTCTATATATTGGTGCAAAAGTAATTACAGCTTTCACAATTATTTTCAATGGTGAAAACTGCAATTATTTTTGCACCAACCTAATTATAATCTGAATAATTTCGTTATGAAAATTAAAATATTCTCAAGACGAGTAAGGGGGATTAATACGTGACATCTAATGAAACATACTGATTTAATGATGTATTGCCTCCAGCTAATTACACACCCACATCCAGCTGTGAGGCACACTCCGCTGTTGCCAACTGTCGCCTGCATATGTAAGTTTCCAAATTCCGTATGTGAGGTGACTCAAAGTCATAAGAGAAAATGATATTTTGGTTGCCCGATACTGACTCTCATCTCTGCCTTCCAACAATCTATGCAGAGCTGTGAGGAATCCAGGTTCGGTTTCATCCAGACCCAGGCTTGCCATGAGACATACCTTTAGGCTGCCTAGCGTGTATTAATATTCCAGGAAATGGTGCGTTATTCTGGGTTTGGGCCTTTCTTCATCCTATTTCATACACATCTTGCACATACACAAATGTAAACATCATTTCCAAAATAGTTCTTATTGATTCAGGTGCAGTGGCTTATGCCTGTAATCCCAGCACTTTGAGAGGCCAAGGTGGGAGAATTACTTGAGCCCAGGAGTTTGAGACCAGCCTGGGCAACATGGTGAAACCCCATCTCTACAAAAATAAATAAATTAGCTGGACGTGGTGGCATGAACCTGTGGTTCCCGGCTACTTGGGAGGCTGAGGTGGGAAGATTGATTGAGCCCAGGAGTTTGAGTGCCATGATGGTGCCACGGCACTCCAGCCTGGGTGATGGTGAGACCCTGTCTCAAACCACCCACCACCAAAAAAACCCCAAGTAGTTCTTAGTCTTTTTTTCCTATATTTTCTGTGAACCCAATAGCAGTGGTTTATACAATATCTTTCCTAAATCCTAGCAAGAACAGAACTCCCACAAATTACTGCAAACTAGAACATTCCAAATAAATATTCTATAATAACAAAAATGATACAAGTTGGCCGGGCACAGTGGCTCACACCTGTAATCCCAGCACTTTGGGAGGCCGAGGCAGGCAGATAACCTGAGCTCAGGAGTTCGAGACCAGCCTGGCCAACATGGCGAAACCCCATATCTACTAAAACAAAACAAATACAAAAAATCAACTGGGCGTGGTGGCATGCGCTTGTAGTCCCAGCTACTCAGGAGGCTGAGGCAGGAGAATCACTTGAGCCTGGGAAGTAGAGGTTGCAGTGAGCCAAGATCGCGTCACTGCTCTCCAGCCTAGGGGACATAGTGAGACCTTGTCTCAAAAAAAAAAAAAAAAAAAAATACAACTTATAAAACAAAGTGATAAATATATTGGCACACACTGTGTCACATAATAACGTCTGGATTCCTAAGTTAATGAAGATATTTAGTTGTCATCTTTGTTTATGAACATAAAACATTTCATATAAAAAGGAAATATCTCATTTAATCATCAAACGACCTATAGGATGGGCACTCCGACCCCTGTTTCTCGCGTCTGAGGCCCGTGCACTCTCCTTCCTCGCTTTGGGTTTCGTTTCCAGGGCCTCTTCCTGAGGTGTTTTTCTGGTCCTCACTGTGAGGTGGCTCTTGGTTTCTCCTGACTGAACACTTCCTTCAGGAAGAGAACTTGTGGGATCACTAGACAGCACTCTTCGTTCCTCTTGCCCAAAGGCGGCATATTTTGATTGGCTTGTGTACTTCCCAGATCAAAGCACCTCTGGGCATTTTCATAATAACCCTTTCTACTGTTTGGGCTATGAATAGCCAGTGACTCTGCTCCACACAGCGTCCCCTGCCTAAGCCCTGCTTGTCTCCCTCAGGAGACCGAGCCCATCTGTTTCACTCTCTTCCTGAGATCATTCTCAGAAGTAGCTAAGCATATTTCTTTTTCTTTTTTTAATTTAAACTCTACTTATTTATTTTATAGAGATGGGGTCTCACTGTGTTGCCCAGGCTGGTCTCAAACTTCTAGACTCAAGTAATCCTCCCACTTCAGCTCCCAAAGTGTTGAGATTACAGGCGTGAGCCATAGCCCCTGGGCACCTAAGCAGTTTTTAGCTCAGCAGAAACATTTAGCAAATATGAGCCCCACTAGCCATTCCCTCATTAGAAGCTGTAAGGGACATCTATGAGACCTAATCCAGTAGTTCTCATATTGTGGCCCAGTGTGGCTCGGAGAACCACAGTTGCTGTTTTTGCTTCAGTTGCTTCTCCCTGGATGGGAGAATTTTGTGTGCTGTAGCAGGAGGCGCACAGGCACCCCGTGGGAAGGGGTCTCCAGCATGCAGAACACCGTGTGACACTTACTGGCAGGCAGCAATGGACGTTGATATGAAAGAGGTGGGTTTGCCTTCGTGGTGCTCCTCCCTGAGGTATCTGCGGGTCCAAGGCAAATGGAACACAGAAGGCTGTGGGAGGGAAGCTGGGAGAGTGGAGGCTGAATTAGTAGGAAAGGAAGATGGGGCTTCCTGGTGCCCACCCTTGGTGGTCTAAGCACAGATGAAGGGTTACCTAAGAAATCAGTAAAGAAATATTTGTGGGCCGGGCGCGGTGGCTCAAGCCTGTAATCCCAGCACTTTGCGAGGCCGAGACGGGCGGATCACGAGGTCAGGAGATTGAGACCATCCTGGCTAACACAGTGAAACCCTGTCTCTACTAAAAAATACAAAAAACTAGCCGGGCGAGGTGGCGGCGCCTGTAGTCCCAGCTACTCAGGAGGCTGAGGCAGGAGAATGGCGTGAACCCGGGAGGCGGAGCTTGCAGTGAGCTGAGATCCGGCCACTGCACTCCAGCCTGGGCGACAGAGCGAGACTCCGTCTCAAAAAAAAAAAAAAAAAAAAAAAGAAATATTTGTGGCTGACATGGTGGCTCATGCCTGTAATAGCAGCATATTGGGAGGCTGAGGTGGGGGGATCACTTGAGGCAAGGAGTTTGAGACCAGCCTGGCCAACATGGTGAAACCCCATCTCTACCAAAAATACAAAACTTAGCTGGGCATGGTGGCACACGCTTGTAATTGATTGTACCACCGCACTGCAGCCTGGGGGACAGAGCGAGACTTCATCTCTCTCTTTTATTGTTTTGTTTTGTTTTGTTTTTTAGATGGAGTCTCTTTGTCCCCCAGTCTGGAGTGCAGTGGCACGATCTCGACTCACTGCAACCTCCGCCTCCTGGGTTCAAGCAATTCTGCCTCAGCCTCCCGAGTAGCTGGGACTACAGGCGTGTGCCACCACGCCCGGCTAATATTTGAATTTTTAGTAGAGACGGGGTTTCAAAACCATGTTGGCCAGGCTGGTCTCCAACTTCTGACCTCGTGATCTGCCCACCTCAGCCTCCCAAAGTGCTGGGATTACAGGCGTGAGCCACCGCGCCCAGCCGACCTCATCTCTTAAACAACAACAACAACAACAACAACAACAACAACAACAAGAAAGAAACCTTAAAACCAACAACAAAAAAACCCTAATAAACATGTGATAGTTGGATTGAGAATACCGATTGGATGAGGGTGCGGCTGAGAAAACCCTGACTCAGCAAGGGCAGAAGAAGGCACTGACTTCGGGGCTGGATCAGAAGCTGCTTTCCCGGGAGGCTTCCTGGGCTGCTCAGCCTTCTGCAGAGAAGGTGGCTGATATCTGTCCCTTCCCCTGAGGCTGCAGCGCCACGCTCTGGAGGCCGGAGCCCTCCCCTGCGCCTCTGCTCTGACTCCCGAGGGATGTCGGGCAGGTGAGGCCAGGCAGGGCTCCGGGTGTGTGACCGTGGTTGTCACAGTGTCCTCCTGCCAGATGACAGCTTGGGAAAGGGGCTCATGTTTCTGGAAGGGCACCAAGGTTTCCTGGTTGTATCATTTCCCTTTGGATTTTTGACAGGATCCTTCCCATTTCCAGTGGATGCGGGAAAATCCTTTGGGGCCACGGGTCAGCATCCTTTTCCTCCAGCGAGCTTGTGCACCTCCATAAAGCTGACAGGCAAGGTGCAGGGCCCTGGCCATCGCACACACGCCTGTCAGTCACCCCGGGGTGGGGCCCCTGCGCCCCGCATGATGCTATTCCTCGTGGAAACCACGAGGTGGCGCTGGCGAGCCAAGGCAAAGGCGAGGCTGGTTCCCCTCGCTGTGAGCGACAGGGGACGCCCCGGGCTGAGTCCTCAGCTGGATCCTCTTCTGGCTGCCGGCGCTGTGGCTTTTTCATGGATTTTCCCTTCGCTTCAACAAACATTGACTGAGTGCTACCAGGAGCCGAGCAATGGAAAATGATCCATGTTCATTGCTGTAGTACCTGAACACTTAAAAACACACTCTCGGGCGTCTCCGGAGGCTGAGGCAGGAGAATCGCTTGAACCCGGGGGTGGAGGCTGCAGTGAGCCGAGATCGCGCCACCGCACTCTAGCCTGGGCGACAGAGTGAGACTCTGTCTCAAAGCAAACAAAATAAGACAAAAACTAAACCAAGAAAACACGCTCTCAGTAGCTCCCAGGCCTCCAAGTGGAGCTGGAGAGGCTCCCACAGCCCAGGTCTTGAGGAACAGGTGGGTCTTGTAGGTGAGCTTGAATATAGGGGGCGGGGATGCAGCGGGAGCCTGGCAGGTGTGGGGCGGCCAAGCCAAGGCAAATGGGTGTGACTGACAGTGAGGAGGCTGGACTAGAAAAAGCCTCTCTGGAGGCCTCAGTTTCTTTATTTGTCAAATGAGCTCCAGAGGCCCAATGCAGCTCTGCCAGGTCCCTCGCCTGGTAGAAGGAAAGGTACCCATGACAGGCTCTAAGAGGCATCCTCAATCATGAGATCATGAGATAGACAGGCCTGCACCCAACCCCAGCTCCGCCCGCTGCTATTTCCATGCCTCCGACAAGTCCCTTACCTCACTGACCTCCTGCTTCCTCTTGTAGAAAATGAGATTGATGGGATGGGCATGGTGGCTTTTGCCTGTCATCATTTGAGCACTTTGAGACACTGAGGC
Source organism: Theropithecus gelada (assembly GCF_003255815.1). Taxonomy (NCBI): domain Eukaryota; kingdom Metazoa; phylum Chordata; class Mammalia; order Primates; family Cercopithecidae; genus Theropithecus; species Theropithecus gelada. The sequence continues at coordinate 220,512,525 of NC_037668.1, read as the reverse complement.
AGGAGAATCCCTGGATGCCAGGAGTCTGAGACCAGCTTGGGCAACACAGTGAGATCCCATCTCTACGAGAAAATTTTGAAAAATAGCCAGGCGTGGTGGTGCACACCTGTGGTCCCAAGTACTCAGGAGGCTGAGGTGGGAGGATCGCTTAAGCCCAGGAGTTCAGGGCTGCAGTGAGCTATGATTGCACCACTGCACTCCAGTCTGGGCAACAGAGAGAGACCCTGTCTCAAAAAAACAAAAAACAAAACAAAACAAACAAAAAAAAAAAGAAAGAAAGAAAACAAAACAGAATTGATGATACTTGCTTTGATTTGGGAGAACGTATTCTGGCAGAGTTTCAGAGCCGGGAGGCTGTGCTCAAGTTCCAGCTCAGCCACTTAGTAATTGTGTGTCCTTGGGAAGTCACTGAACCTACTGAGTCAGAGTTTCTTCATGCCTTACATGAGTACCCCCAGGCTACCTTATAGAATTAATGAAAGCTTAAATAAGGTGGTGTTTTCAATCCAGGAGCTAGAGCATAATGGGTGCTGAGTTACTACTTTTCCCTCTTAACTCACGTAGCACTTGCTACCAGAAGTAGAGTTCAGCAACGCGTCCTGCCTTGATTTGCTGGTTAATGTTATGTTTGTTGGCCTTGTCTCCACAGCAAGATTTTAGACTTCATAAGATCATGGGCCATGTTGCCGAGCACCATGCCCCGCACACGGTAAGCACGGAGTAAACAGTCTCCACGCCAAGCGCCATGCCCCGCACACTGTAAGCATGGAATATAGTCTCCATGCCAAGCACCAAGGGCGATTCACTCGTATCAGGGGAACCCACCCCCAATATTTCAATGTAGGTTCTATTTTCCATAAGTGTCGGCCGGCTGAGAAATAGAGAAAGAGTACAAAGAGAGGAAATTTACAGCTGGGCCGCTGGGGGTGACATCACATGTTGGTAGGACCGTGATGCCCACCTGAGCCTCAAACCAGCAAGTTTTTAATTAAGGGTTTCAAAAGGGGGAGGGGTGTAAGAACAGAGAGTAGGTACAAAGATCACATGCTTCGAAGGGCAAAAAGCAGAACAAAGATCACATGCTTCTGAGGACACAGGACAAAAGGCAAAGCAGAACTACTGATAAGGGTCCAACAAAGATCCCAAGGCAAAGGGCAAAAGCAGAACTGCTGATAAGGGTCTATGTTCAGCGGTGCACGTATTGTCTTGATAAACATCTTAAACAACAGAAAACGGGGTTCCAGAGCAGAGAACCAGTCTGACCACAAATGTACCAGGGTGGAGTTTCCCCACCCTAGTAAGCCTGAGGGCACTGCAGGAGACCAGGGCGTATCTCGCTCCTTATCTCAACCACACAAGACAGACATTCCCACAGCAGTCGGTTATAGACCTCTCCCCAGGAATGCATTCCTTTCCCAGGGTATTAATATTAATATTCCTTGCTAGGAAAAGAATTTAGCGATATCTCTCCTACTTGCAAGTCCATTTATAGGCTCTGCAAGAAGGAAAATATGGCTCTTTTTCCCAACCCCGCAGGCAGTCGGACCTTATGGTTGTCGTCCCTTGTTCCCTAAAAATTGCTGTTATTTTGTTCTTTTTCAAGGTGCACTGATTTCATATCGTTCAAACACACGTTTTACGATCAATTTGTACAGTTAGCACAATTATCACAGTGGTCCTGAGGTGACGTACATCCTCAGCTTACGAAGATAACAGGATTAAGAGATTAAAGTAAAGACAGGCATACGAAATTATAAAAATATTATTTGGGAACTGATCAATGTCCATGAAATCTTCACAATTCATGTTCCTCTGCTGTGGCTCCAGCCAGGTCCTCCGTTCAGGGTCCCTGACTTCCCACAACAACTCAGACTGTGGCACTTTCTAGTTTTCTTTTAGAGACAGGGTCTTGCTCTGTCTCTCAGGCTGGAGTGCAGTGGTATGATCACGGCTCCCTGAAGCCTTGACTTCCCAGGCTCAAGCGATCTTTCCACCTCAGCCTCCCAAGTAGCTAGGACTACAGATGTGCACCATGGCACCTGGCTAATTTTTTAATTTTTGGTAGAGGCAGGGTCTCACTATATTGCCCAGACTAGTCTCCAATTCCTGGCCTCAAGTGATCCTTTCGCCTCGGCCTCCCAAAGTGCTGGGATTACAGGTGTGAGCCACCATGGGCAATAGCATTTTCAATGATTTAAACACTATTTGAGGAGGTGCTATATTCAGGCTTATATGTTCTGGAACTTTTCCTTTTCATGATTTAAACTTCCTGTATAACAATGTCCTGTATCTTGTGGCTACTAATAACTAGAATAATAATAGCTAACTTTATTGAATGTTTACTGTGTGCTTTATCTACATCACCTCATTTAATCTTCATAACAACCTGATGAGGTGATTTATTATTATTTCCACTTTACAGATGAGAAAACTGAGGCTCAGGAAAGTTAAGTAACAAGTGAACTTTCCACAGCTAGTACTGTAAGTGGGAGAACTGAGATTTAAGTCCAGGTCTTTCTGATACTGGAGTTCTTGTCCGTGAGCACTCTGCTATACTGCCTCCAAAATAATGGCATGTATGCAAGCACCGGGCACATAATAGGTACTCAGTAAAAGTTGGCTCTCTTCCTTCAATCAAGAAGTGTATCAAAGGCTGGGCACGGTGGCTCACACCTGTAATCCTAACACTTTGGAAGGCCAAGGAGGAAGGATTGTTTGAGCCCAGGAGTCTGAAAACAGCTGGACAATATAGTGAGATGCCATCTCTACAAAACATAGAAAAAATTAGCCAAGTATTGGTGGCACACACCTGTAGTCCCAGCTACTTGGGAGGCTGAGGTAGAAGGATCACCTGAGCCCAGGAGGTGGAGGTTGCAATGAGCTGTGTTTGCACCACTGTACTCCAGCCTGAGTGACAGAGTGAGACCCCAAAGCAAGCAAGTGAGCAAGCAAGCAAGTAGACAAGCAAGAAAGAGAAGGAAGGAAGGAAGGAAGGAAGGAAGGAAGGAAGGAAGGAAGGAAGGAAGGAAG
>NC_037668.1:220482769-220509485 GCF_003255815.1 Theropithecus gelada | reverse complement strand
AAGGAAGGAAGGAAGGAAGGAAGGAAGGAAGGAAGGAAGGAAGGAAGAAAGGAAGGAAGGAAGGGAGGGAGGGAGGGAGGGAGGGAGGGAAAAGAAGGGAGTCTAGGATGAAGTGGGCACCTAAACAGGTGAATAGGTAGGTAAAAACCTCATCCCTGCCCTCAGACGGTAGACACTCTCCAGTCATAAGCTCTAATGTGCTGCAGAAAAGCCTCAGGTTCTCGGGGGTTTTCCAGCTGAGCATCTGGAAGGCTGCAGTGCAGTTCCGTGTCCAAGCACTGCAGAGCCTCAGGCAAAGGTGTCATCACTCAGTGCGACACTCCTGGAAGATCTGTTTCCAGGGGGGGCTACAGCTTGGCAAGGGGAATGCAAGAGTCCCTAGCCAGTCTTGGATCTCGACTGGGCATTCCCGAGACACAGAGAGACAGATTCTCTGGTCCCCCGTCCCAGCCCTGAAACCCGCAGCCTTTGACCCAGAGGTAGAGGAGCAAGCTCTCCGTGAAGTCCTGGTCTCTGGAATCCCTTCTTTGGGGACAAAATGACATGAACCTGCCACAGAGCCTGTTTCTGAAACAAATCAAAGAGCTATTTTGAGCAATCACCTCCAGCAATCACGACAGCATAACTTGTGCAGCTGGAACTAGGTCACCAAGTCGTCTCACCGGCACCAGAAGAAATTCATCTGGGAAGGCCACCAGCGCGGGGAGACGAGAGAGGAGCCCTGCCCTGGCCTCTTGTCAAGACATCCACGTTTCAAAGGACAGCATAGTGAGACAGGGGCTCACTATGCATTTCCTTTTAAAATCGGCAATAATCCGGCCACAGAATCAAGGTAAAGTCACCGAATCCTCTGGTTCTGGGTTCGGCACGATTGTAGTTGCTGGTAGTTGTCATGGAAACCAGCAGAGGCGTCAGATCTTAGCTCTGACAGTCACCGGAGAATCTGAACTTATTCTGTTATGAACTTTTTTTTCTTTTTCTTTTTCTTTTCTGTTTTTTTTTTTTTTAAATAGAAACTGTCTTGAACCTGGATAAACAGGCCCCAAAGTTCTTCCTCTGCCCGGCTTGGATATGTTTCTGTTTCCGTTTTCTGGCTACACAGAATCTAACGACGCATCAGGATTTGGCCCTGGTGCTCTGTAAGACGTTTCGTTCGGTCTCTTTTCAGTTACCAGAGACGGAGACCTAAATCGACCTAGGTTAGGTGAGAAAAAAAAAGATTCATTATAGAGTAAATTATCAAAGTGATATTGAATACCTTTTTTTTACTTTTTAAATTTTTTATTTAATTCTAATTTTAAAATTTATTTTTTCATTTTATTTATTTATTTTTTCCCACAATGTAGGTGGAACAACCGAAACTGGCCTTAAAATATTTGGAAACCCAAAGATAGCCTTGGGCTGGGCGTGGTGGCTCATGCCTGTAATCTCAGCACTTTGGGAGGCTGAGGCAGGAGGATCACTTGAGCTCAGGAGTTGGACACCAGCCTGGGTAACAAAGGGAGACTCCTTCTCCACCAAAAATTAAAAAATAAGCCAGGTGCCGTGGCTCACACCTATAGTCCCAGCTACTCAGGAGGCTGAGGTGGGAGGATCACTTGAGTCCAGGAAGTTGAGGTTGCAGTAAACTATGATCATACCACGACACTCCAGTCTGAGTGACAGAGTGAGACCCATCTCTAAAAAATTTTTAAAATTAGCTGGGCATGGTGGCATTTGCCTGTAGTCCCAGCTACTTGGGAGGCTGAGGCAGGAGGATCACTCGGCCCAGGAGGTCGAGGCTGCAGTGAGCTGTGATTGTGCCACTGCACTCCAGCCTGGGTGACAAAGGCAGACCCTGTCTCAATAAAAGGGTGGGAGATGACATTAGGAGTCTCTCTCTGTTTTTTTTTTTTTTAACTTTTGAAATCATGGGTTTTAGTTTATTATTTTTAATATATTTCTGAAAATATATAATATCAAGACGGTCTGACAATGATTTTTTAATACTTTCCAGTTCCGCCAACATTGCTGAAATGCATCCTTGATAACAATGCTATCCCTGAACCGGGACGGGGGTGGTGAGGTGGGGTTGCTGGCGGAGTATCTTTCTGAGTCAGTTAAAGTCACTGAGGGCCCACACCTCAATGTGAGTTTGAGTTATAATTAGAAATTAGTCATGGAAGGACATGTCTACCACGGACATCTTTCCTCACGTTTAAATTATTCCATTTCTTTCCTGCAGTCCTCCTTCTATCTTTAGTTCCATTTTAAATAACGCTTCATCCTACATACCCATTTATCTTGCTTCCTTTTTCTCCCTTTCGTCCCATTAGTATAACATAAGAGATTGTGCTTCAGTAAACTATCCTCATGTGGAGAGAAAAAAATCAAAATGTGATCAATGATAATAGTTGAACAAAGTTAAGATTGCAGGCTCTAAAAACTAAGTGGTTCATTGTTGGATGCCCCAAAGCACTCTATGTTTCCTTTCCAGGATGATGACTCTTCGTATATTTCCTCTTTCCATATGGGCACCTTGGCTTTTAAAGTATCAGTGGCATAGCTCACAGCTTCAAGAGATGCAGCTCTGTGGGCTGAGGACACAGCACTGATTATGTTTGCTTCTGACCCTGGAACCAGGCCAAGTCCATGGAACACTGCTATGTGTTTGACTGGCCATTTCTGCCTGATGTCACTACAAATCTTTTTGACTTCATTTTCCGCCATGGGTAGATACGCTTCATATTCTAAGCTAATGACTTTTTCCCCTTCAAAGTTATTTCTTGTAGTCCCTACAAATAGGGATACTGCACCACAGAGCGCAGAAATCACCAACTGTGGGACTTCATCTACTGGAAGTTTCTCGGTAGTAACGTTTATAACCTCTTTAGATTTCTCTTCAACTTCATCCATGTCTTTCCTAGATGACTCAAAAGCACTATCCTCCACTAATGGGGAATAACAGCAATTTCGTCTCCTGGTTGAAGCGGAGGAGCTGATCTCCAAGCTTGTCATATTCTTGATGAACAGCAAATAGTATCTGATTTCTACATCAGCCAATCCAGGATGTCGAGTGTCTATCTCCTTCCACGGCTGCAGTGCTTTTATTTCTTGCAGCACAGAAATGGTCTCTGAACGAACTCCTGTTATTTCAGCACTTTTTGCAAAATACAATACTTCAACCTGGCACAGTGGCACCATCCCGCTGGGGACAGCTGGACCGAATGCATCTCTCTCTGTTTTGCCATCTCTCATCTTCGAGTCCATCACACTCTTGCTCTGTCGCCCAGGCTGGAGTGCTGTGCCATGCTCACTGCAACCTCTGCCTCCCGGGTTCAAGCCATTGGTCCACCTCAACCTCCTGAGTAGCTGGGACTACAGGCACGCACTACCATGCTTGGCTAATTTTTCACGTATTTTGTAGAGATAGGACTTCACCATGTTGCCCAGGGTGGTCCCAAACACCTGGGCTCAAACAATCTGCCTGCCTCAGCCTCCCAAAGTGCTAGGAGTACAGGCATGAGCCACGGTGCCCAGCCCCATCAGACTCTGGGGCTCCCCCTTGGCAAGGGATGGAGCAGGCAGCTCTGAAGTCACATCCTCACGCTCTTTCCGCTTTAGTTTAAAGGAGAGAAGTTGGCTTCGAGGATGAAAAAAATCCCAGGTGGGTTCTGATTGCCTCAGCTGGGAACAGGTGCCCGCGCCTGGGCCAGCTGCCACGTGTGAGGTGGGACTGGAGTCCTGAGGTGGGAGCCAGCAGCCCACAGCAGTCATGCGAGGGGACTGGGGAAGGGCCGTGCCCTGCTCACTCAAGTCCTCCGCCCTCTGAGATAGCCAGGTGTTGGAAAGGCTGTAAAACACCAATTCCGTCTCACATGTGTATACAGACAGCAGCTACATTTGTTGTTCCTTCTAGAGGGTCCACACTTGTATCAGTCTGAGTCCAATCCGGAGAGAGAAATCACATAGTAATTTGAACAGAGAAAATTCAATATAAAGAATTATTTACATAGTGAGGGATTACAGCAATGAGGGGTTGGCTAGTAACGAAGAAAGGAGACTCTAGTGAACCAGCCCCAGGACTGAGAGAGCCTCCACCCGCGCCCCAGGCGGAGATCCAGACCTGTGCAGCTGTGACTCTGAATGGCAGAGAAGTTGTTGTGGTGCCCTGTGGCAAATCCTTCTGGAAGTCTGCCCTCTGAGGTGCCAGGTGTCTTGACTGCTAGAGGCATGCTGCTATAAAACGGCGCCAGGGCTGGCGGGCGCCGGGCTGGGCGGGGAGGTTCGGTCTCCTGGGTGCTGCTGGCTGCAGTCACTGTAGGAGCTGGGCACTGGAGGAACCACCCAGTGAGCACCCTGGAACCCAGAGGCAAGTCAACCTCTTTCCCTTCTCCAGTGTCTAACACCCTCTACCGGCAAGATTTCAGTGCTAGCTAGCCCAGGAAAAAATAGTTAAAGGTCCAGATCCATTTCACAGAGTAGTCCAAAAGGGGGAATTTGGAGCTGAGAGTCCAAAATGCATAAACTGGGCTGGGCGTGGCGGCTCATGCCTGTAATCCCAGCAGTTTGGGAGGCCAAGGCAGGAGAATCACTTGCACCCAGAGTTAGAGACCAGCCTGGACACTATAGTGAGATGTCTCTACAAAAAATAAAAATTAAGAAAATTGCCAGTCCTGGTGGTACATGCCTGTAGTCTCAGCTACTTAACAGGCTGAGGCAAGAGAATAGCTTCGGCCTAGGGGTTGGGGGCTGCAGTGAGCTGTGGTAGCACCATTGCATGCCAGCACCTGGGCAACAGAGCAAGACCCTGTTGCAAAACAATTATATATATATAATGCATAATACCGAAGATAATTACTCTCTGTCAGGGAAATATCCAGATTTTAGAAGCCATAAAGCAATGAAGTAGATATTTAGCATCAACTATGTGTTCAATTTAGATTTGAATCTAACAGAAATTAGGCACTATAGATCATTGTTTAGCAGCCTAATATGATGAGAGCGAGTCTACCACATGAAGCCTCCTTGTGGATACTTCAAATCACAGGGTGGGAAGGCTTGCTTCCTCTCCAGTTACTAAAGAAATTAAATTTAAAATTATATCAGTGTATCATTTTATACCTACTGGCATAAATAAAGATGATAATGAACGCAGTGCTGGTCAAGTACTGGATACAGACATATGTAAACATCACTGGTGTCACCAGTTTATTACAGGGGTTCAGTCTTTTTGAAGGAAAATAATAAAGCAGGAGCCTTAAAATAATATTACTCTTACTCAGTAATCAAAAACCTCTGAATGTATTTTTTTTTTTTTTTTTTTTTTTTTTTGAGACAGAGTCTCACTCTGTCACCCAGGCCGGAGTGCAGTGGTGCAATCTCGGCTCACTGCAAGTGCCGACTCCCAGGGTTCACACCATTCTCCTGTCTCAGCCTCCCGAGTAGCTGGGACTACAGGTGCCTGCCACCATGCCCGGCTAATTTTTTTGTATTTTTAGTAGAGATGGGGTTTTACCATGTTAGCCAGGGTGGTCTCGATCTCCTGACCTCATGATCCGCCTGCCTCCGCCTCCCAAAGTGCTGGGATTATAGGCGTGAGCCACCACGCCCGGCCCTCTGAATGTATTTCTAAGTTAAAAGTTCAAGGCCAGGTGCAGTGACTCATGCCTGTAATCCCAGCACTTTGGGAGGCAGAGGTGGAAGGATCACTTGAGCCCAGGAGTTTGAGATCAGCCTGAGTAACATAGGGAGATCCTGTCTCTACAATAATTTTTAAAAATTAGCCAGGTGTGGGGGCGTGCAGCTAAGGTCCCAGCTACTTGGTAGGCTGAGGTGGGAGACTCACTTCAGTGTGGTTTGAGGCTGCGGTGAGCTATGATCACACCACTGCCCTCCAACCTGGGCAACAGAACAAGACTTTGTGTCTGAAATGATAATACTAGTTCAAAATAAAGGTCTATCTGTACAATAATATTTATAGTGAAAGAAACCAGGCACATTCCTCCATATATCTCCCAACTCCCTGAGCCCAGCACAAACACATTCCTCCATATATCTCCCAACTCCCTGAGCCCAGCACAAACACATTCCTCCATATGTCTCTCAACTTTAGAAAAACAACACCTGGGAAATCTCCGATAAGGGCACAGCGAGAACCAATAAAAAATGCTAAATGTATAATGTTAACCAATTGTAATGTTGTAACCAAAAGAATTCCCTTGTTCCTCTGTAACTTTACATATCCTGTTTACATCGGGCTATAAAAAGCAAGCACTCGCATTGTTCGAGGCCCTCTTGTATGCTGTGGAATGGAGGGACCAAGTTCTGAAAGGACACAAAGATAGATGTGTACCCGCCCCCCCCCACTACACCTTTTGTTCTGCTTTCTAATCTTTGCACATACCAGAGATTTCGTAAGTTCTGTGAGTACCTGTTTTTCTGCACGTACCAGAGATTGTGTAAAGGTCACAAGACGTGTTTAAGTAAGATAAACTCTTGCTGCCATAAACCTGCTCTCCCGCCTCAAAGGTTGAACCGAAATATCAGAAATGGCGGGAACCAATCATAGTTAGCCAAATCGCCTTGTTCAAACACTAGCCAATCATATATCTGATTTGTATAATAACTCTATGCCCACTTTTCTTAGACTATATAACACTGCTCGGAGCTCAGTGGGGGAGCTCTCCTGCCCGTCTCGTTTCGCGAGCGAGGGAGAGTTCCAGGTTCGAACCTGTAATAAAGATCCTTGCTGCTTAGCTTTGACTCTGGACTCTGGTGGTCTTCTTCGGGGAATAAACGGTCTGGGCATAACAGCGCAGGCTACAGAAAGCCAAGATCGCGTCACGGTACTCCAGCCTGGGCGACAGAGTGAGATTCCATTTCAAAAAATACATAAATAAATAAAGTAAACTTTCTAAATTGACCCAAATCTTTGCCCAGATTCTGAAGGCAGCTCTGCAAGGGAGATACAGGTACCGCAGAGAGCTGGCATGGTTTCCCTGCAGGCTGGTTTAACTGGGAAGCAGACTCCAATGGAGTTTAGTGTACAGGAGTGCCCTCAGACCGACACCTGTGTGAGAGAGGAGGCAGGAGGGGGTGCGGGCAGTGGGAGGAGTTGGGCTGTGCTACAGGCCCAAGGACAGCCCCAGGCAATCCACAGGAGTCTTTGGAGCTAGAGTGCTCTTCAGAGTTTCCTGATTTGGGCCGAGATGGCCAGGTCGTCATAGCCTGGCTTTCATCTGTCCCTGGATGTTGACAGGGCTGCTCTGGGGCGGAATGTGGTCTTGAAGAGCAGCTCCTGGAAGCTAAAGCAGTTCCCAAAGCCAGAGGCAGTTTATGCAGAGATGCAAGCTCTCAGTGAAGGCCCAGCCTTCGGAATTGCTTATTTGGGGAAGAAAATGAGAATTTGCCATGGAGCTTATTTATGGAACAAATACACAGAGCTATCCTGAGCGATTATCTCTGGCAATCATGACAGCCCAACTGGTCCAACTGGTGCTAGGTCACCAGCTAATCTCACTACAGTCAGAGCAGCGCCCCTGGCACCCCAGCAGCCGAGGCGACACGGCCTTCCTTGAAGGACATCACTGTGCTCACCGAATACAGAGATGACGTACATTAAAATGGCATGTCAGCCATTCCGTTGGCAATGTATGGGTTTGATAAATGGGTATCAGCGCAGCCTAAGCCATGTCATTGGCATGTCGACCACATATCACCATTGGCTTGTGATGACTGGCCACCAAACCCCTTCTTTTTCACATATGCAGAAGCTTTTTTCAGGGTTTTCAGGGAAGAGAGGAGCCTGGGCTTTTAGCTCTCCCATCTCCCCTTCTGCCTGCAACAATAGAAGCATAACAATAAAGACTTGGATACCCAGCTTGCCATGCAGAGACTTACCAACCACCAAGCTACCAGATGTGTGCGAATCCATGGGGGCGTTGATAAGATTCCCTTTGTCCACAGCCCTGATTGGTGGATAGGGTAAGGGAACCTGGTTCTGATTGGTAGGGAATTAGAAGGAGATGGTAGTGCAATCTGATTGGTGGACAGGAGAGGGGAGCCGAGCTCAGACTGGCTGGGAGTTCTCCAGGTGCAAGCCAGGTTCATCTCTGCACCCCCTTGAGGGTTCCCTTTGCTTCTTCCAAGCCTCTTTTCTCTGGCTGCCCCCACCCCCCAGCATGGGGTCCACCCTGTAAGACGCCTGGGTGCCAATCTATCCTCTGTCTACAGGGTCCCTGCTGAGCCTTTGCCTGCAATGCCATTAGATTCCCCCAGGCAAGAGACACGGGGAGGCTCCTGGGGTTCATTAGCGTAAAGAAGGCCGGTTCTGTGACACCAGCCCTGTGCCCGTGACACCAGCCCTGCGCCGTATTCAGGGACAGGGCCCAGCTGACCCTCAGTGATTAGCGGCAGCCCGCCCCAGGCAGCTCAGGGAACACAGGAGAGGTGACATACGCTAAAATGGCACGTCAGCCATTCCATTGGCAATTTGTTGAAACAGATGAAAAATGTGCCTCACTTCCTCATCACTATCTGTAGATTTCAGAAATGTTGCCAAGCAAGACAAAAGCTCTCTTCTGCAACGCCTGGCTTCCAACCGGTTTAATCTCTTGGAAAACGTAGACTAGACGTAATTGTTGAAAACAGGCTCTGCGCCCTTTGCAGCCCCAGGGCCCAGCCCTTCCCTCTGGCAGGCCCCGTGCGTCCCAGGGGTCTTCGGGTCAGCTTGGTGTAGTCATAAAACAATCTTCCCTGAACTTTAGCAAATCAAGAGCTGAGGTCTCAGAAAGGGACCGGGAATCGAAGGCTGAGGTTTCTCTCTTGAGGTCTTCTGAGGCTTCTGACTTGTTTACTTGTCCTTATTGGAATAAGAAAAAAAAAATTCTTCTGTATCCCACAGAAGAATAAACAATACTATTGAAACATCATTTAGGGAGAAAATACCACACCGTTTGAAATCAGACCGGGGACCGTGTAGGAGAGAAGGACGGGGGGGACCCCAGCCCACAGGCATCGCAGAAATCCCGGCGGCTGCCGGCTGTGCCTTCCACTCCTGCAGCTGAGACGCCGAGCAGCGCGTGAGGTCGCAGAAGGGCTGCTGTGGAGGGTTCCTGGAGATCCGCCTCGGGCTGCTGGGGAGGGAAACTGCAGCCACAGAGCAAAGGCCTGTTGGTGAAGGCTTTTACTGACAGCTAGCTCCCATCTCCCCCAGACCCCGCCCTCTCCCAGGCCTCCATTTGCGGATCTTTGTTCTTTTATGCTTGCAACATTTCCATTTGTGTTTATTATTAAATTATTAATCCCTTAAGTGTTTATGGCCTGCCAGACTAGTCACTAGCTAAAAGAAAAAATGCACACACGTGTACATACTCATCAATATGCATCATCCCGGCCGGGCGCAGCGTCTCACACCTGGAATCCCAGCACTTTGGAAAGTCCAGGGGGGCGGATCACTTGAGGTCAGGAGTTTGAGACCAGCCTGGCCAACATGGTGAAACCCCCTCTTTACTAAAAATACAAATATTAGCTGGGCGTGGTGGCACTTGCCTGTAATCCCAGCTACTCGGGAGGCTGAGGCAGGAGAATCGCTTGAACCCAGGAGGTGGAAGTTGCAGTGAGCCAAGATCACACCAGTGCACTCCAGCCTGAGCGACAGAGTGAGACTGTCTCAAAAAAAAAAAAAAAAAAAAGCCATTGTCTCGCTGGGTGCAGTGGGAGGTGGAGAGAGCAGTGAGCCGTGGTCACACTACTGCAGTCAGACCTTGGCAACAGAGAGAGACCTTGTCTCAAAAAAAAAAAAAATTTCTGAAATGAGTCCTCATTTTCTTTTTCTCTATTCTTACTTGCTTTTTCCTTGGATAAATCCAGCGTGCTTTGGAGACAAGAAGGCAAACATGATGTTTGCTGTGCCCTGTATTAGAATCTGCTTTTCCCTCCCACAGTGGCCAAGGGGCTGTAGGGGTGGGTGCTTCTCAGGTCACTCAAGCTCATTCTGCACAAGGAACCATGCATCGCACACACACAAGGCTGTGGTTCTGCAGTGACCGCCTGGCCAGCTGCCCTGCCCTTCCCTTCTTGTCCTTTAGCCAATTCATCACTCTATGCAGAAGGGAAGAGACCAGATGGACCTTGGCCACAGCTAATCCGAATGCTCTTCTATTTATGTTCAACACCAAGTGGGAGCTGCTGTCCTGAAAGAGGGTTGGACAAAGACGGAAGCGCTCATCCAGAGGAGCTGGTCGCACAAGGGCAGAGGGGCCAGCAGCTGTTGGTGAAAAGCAGAGGCAATGGAAGCTAAGCCTAGGAACACGGCAAGCGAAAATGCCATCTTTTTTCACAGTGAATCATTGACTGTCAGCTAGGCGAAGCCAGCAATCTCATCTCTGGAACAAGACCAGAATAAAAATAAGATGACCTAAGAGCCAAAACAAAATGGCAATGATAGGCCATATTTCATAACCGTGTCTTTAGCTGGTGCTATCTGCAGACCAGGAGTGACACACACAATTCTGTGAATTTGGGCCACTGTGATGCCACCGTAGGACAAACAGCACACACAGTCACATTCGGAAGGTTTTTCACTTCAGGTAGTGTACTCATTTTTTTTTTCCATCATATTCTAAGCTATGATTACATTGCCACCTTTGTGAAAGATTAAAAACAGTTTAAATTCTGCAGACTCAGAGTTTTGAATTCCACAAATACCAACGCATTGTGATCACATCCTGCCCTTCGCAGACATACTGCTGTCGCGGCTGTGCCGATGCCGTGCCTTCTGTTTGCAGACCCAAGCCCCTGGGATGCTTAGGAAATACGACGGGGGCTGAAGGCTGCTTCTGGAGGCTGATCCCCTCTGCTTCTCTGGCCCTGATGACCCTGTCTCCTGTGGTCTTCGGCGTCTATAACACATTGTGGCACTGACAGAATTGCCAGATTTAGCAGACAAAAAATATAGGATGCCCAATTAAGTTTGAGTTTAAGATAAATACATGATTTTTAGTCCAAGAATGTCTCGTGCAATCACTGAGCATCCCGTATTTCATCTGGCGGCCCTAGGCACAGAACAGACACAAGTCTGCCAGGGAAATCCTCGCCTTCTTACTAGGACCCCCCCAGAGAAACTCACACAAAGACAGGACAGCTCCATGCCAACTGCCTCACTGCCCGTGGCCTGCAGATACAGAGTAACTGCCTCTGTTGTCTTTTTCCATGTGTAAGACCCAGAGTAACAGTGATCACAAAGTTCTAGGTCACAGAGGAGCAGGAGGAGAAGGATGCAGTGGTAATCCCAGGAGAAATGCCCTATAGGTATTTTCAACTTCTCAAATTAGAAGTGGAAGATCCTCCGTTAGCTGTGCTGCTCTTGGTCTCAAGTAAGTCACTGAAACTCCTCGAAGCCCAGCTTCATCTCTGATACAACAGAGCAAATTAACACTGCCTAGTAACTCCCAAATAACACAACTTTAAAGAGCCAGACAAGGCTTACATACGACATCTGTGTGCAGCCGGCCTCAATGTGCAGGGAATAGACTCTTTCCCAGGTCCCTTGTGTAAGGAGCACATATGATAAGGGGCATTATTCTCCCAGGCCCAGGTCTTCCACAACTGGAACGTTGGTTGGGTTCTAGCTCTTGACGACTCTCAAGGGCAAGCCTTTCTGCCTGTCTAGTGGTTCTGCTGCTTCTGGACTCCAGCCTCATGCTGTTTCCCTGACAGCGGCCCCAGCGTCTGCTCCCTCCGACTGCCGGGGCTGGATACACACTCTGTGCTCCAAACCGAAATCATCTGAGACGTGACCTGCCTGGGCAGATACTCTCCACCAAGTTCCTGATTCTATGTTGCTCCGGACACAAAAACTGCCCCCAGAGAACCCATTCTCATCCAAGTCACTAGCCTTCTTCAGGTTCAAGCTTCAAGGCCTGCGTCAGGGTAAGGCACCAGTGCCCCAATCTAATCAGCTGTGACCAGCTTTGCAGGATAATGTAATGAAAAGCATCAACCTTCTTGAGAAGGAGCAATCTGTGGCAGGCTCTTCTTTACAAGGGGGCTACGGGCACAGTGAGTGCTTCAAACACTACATACCGTTTCATTTATTCCACCTCTGACTTCCACGTACAGCTTCAAAGAACTCCCATCCTACCCAACCCGGTGATTACACTCACCCACCAAGTACAGACATCCAAGCTGTCTTTTCTCAATGGTGGAAAGTCAAACACTGCTGCAGAGTCAAAGAATAACAGGATTTGAAAGTTTGGAGTTATCTTAGAAATTGTACAGCTGAGGGGCTGGGTGCAGTGGCTCATGCCTGTAATCCCAGCACTTTGGGAGGCCGAGGTGGGTAGATCACAAGGTCAGGAGTTCGAGACCAGCCTGACCAAGACGGTGAAACCCCGTCTCTACTAAAAATACAAAAATTAGCCAGGTGTGGTGGCGCGTGCCTGTAGTCCTAGCTACTCAGGAGGCTGAGGCAGGAGAATTGCTTGAACCCGGGAGGTGGAGGTTGCAGTGAGCCGAGATCACGCCACTGCACTCCAGCCTGGGCAACAGAGTGAGACTCCGTCTCAAAAAAAAAAAAAAAAAAAAGAAATTGCACAGATGAGGAAACTGAGGTCCAGAGTGGAGGCTGCACACCTAGTTAATGTGGAATCATCAAGATTCCAACCCTGGGACTGCTTCCCCGTCCGGCCCTTACGTACCACAAAACCGTCCTATACGACAAAAGTCTCCCTTCCAGAGTTGACTCAACTACTATTCCTATCCCCATAATTTAGGTTTTCCCACTTAAGAGAAAGAAAAAAAGAAAAAGAAATGGTTGGGGGTGGGGTGGGGAGGAGAGGTGGGGAAAAGTTGTTTACATTTACAGTCCCTTTAGGACCAAGCCCCTATGCAGATTGGAAGCTTAGGCAAAGGTTTTCTTCCTCTTTGTTTAGTAGAGATTTTGCCAACCCCCAACCTTGTACTTGGAAAATAAGAACCAGCCATTTACGGGCTGCCGTCATTCTGATGGATGCTGTCGGCTGCCTCCACTCCCTAAGTGCCTTTCTTCTTCCTGACCCTTGATCCAAGGCAATTAAGAAAAGCAATAAAATCATGAAACCTCACTTTTGATCAATGCATTCCGGCCAGAAGGAGATCAGGCTGTCCTTACAGAATATCTATAATTAGATTGGATTTGGAATTTGGACTGCCACATCAAGTAGAAAAAAAGCATGGTTTTAAATCGCCATCTCAACATTTCAGAAGAAACTTAGAGGGTTCTGAAAGCAGTGGAGAGAATTCAGACTGAAATAAAGAAAAATAAGATGATTGCAACACTGTGTAAGTAGCTAGTTGAGGAGTTATGTCTTCCACAAATGAGGGCTGGTACTTGGAGGTCGCCAGAATTTTTTTTCTAACCCAACTAAGCAAAAACAGTGAAAGGAGATAAGGTATTCTGTCATATAGTAGGGGTTCCCTTGGCCATCATATTATTTTGAGATCCCATAAGGCTACAAACTGAACATATATATATTCCACATTTATAAAATTCCAAATATATATATATTCCAAGTACATATGCATATATTCCAAGTGTGTGTGTGTGTGTGTGTGTGTGTGTGTGTATATATATGGTTTTTTTTTTTTTGAGACTGAGTTTTGCTCTTGTAGCCCAGGCTGGAGTGCAATGGTGCGATCTCGACTCACTGCAACCTCCCCCTTCCGGGTTCATACGATTCTCCTGCCTCAGCCTCCCGAGTAGCTGGGATTACAGGCATGGACCACCACATCTGGCTAATTTTTTTTGTATTTTTAGTAGAGACGGGGCTTCATTATGTTGGTCAGGCTGATCTGGAACTTCTGACCTCAGATAAGCCACCTGGCTCAGCCTCCCAAAGTGCTGGGATTACAGGCATGAGCCACTGCGCCTGGCCTGAACATATTTTTAACAACTTTATTGAGGTATGACTTATGTATATAACTGCATTCATTTAAAGTATGCAACTCTCCAAGTGACTCTGAAAGAAAGAAAAATAAAAAATAAAGTATGTAACTCAATGAGTTTTGAACGATGTATATTCATCCTCCCTCCATCCTTCGCCCCTCAGAGAAATACCGATCTGTTTCTGTTGCTACGGATTATCTTGCATTTCCTAAAACTTTAGATAAACGGAAACATGTGATGGTGATGTGCACTCTGTTGCTTCTGGCTTCTTTCACCCAGGATAATTACTTCGAGGTCCATCTATGTCGCTTATGTATCCATAGATTGTTCTTTTTTATTGCTGGATAGTAAGTAGTCTCTTGTATCGGTGATGGATGTTGGAGTGTTTCCAGTTTTTGGCTGTTATGGATAAAGCTGCTATGAACATTTGTGTGGACACGTTGTCATCTCTCTTAGGTAAAAACCCAGCTGTGGAACTGCTGGGTCATGCAATAGATGCATATTTAGCTTTATAAGAAACTGTCAGCTGGGCCCGGTGGCTCAAGCCTGTAATCCCAGCACTTTGGGAGGCCGAGGCGGGCGGATCACAAGGTCAGGAGTTCGAGACCAGCCTGACCAACATGGTGAAACCCCATCTCTACTAAAAATACAAAAATTAGCCGGGCGTGGTGGTGTGCACCTGTAGGCCCAGCTACTCAGGAGGTTGAGGCAGGAGAATCACTTGAACCTGGGAGACGGAGGTTGCAGTGAACCAAGATTGCACCACTGAACTCCAGCCTGGGCGACAGAGCAGGACTCTGTCTCAAAAAAAAAAAAAAAAAAAGAAAGAAAAAGAAAAGAAAAGAAAGAAACTGGCTGGGCGCGGTGGCTCGTGTCTGTAATCCCAGCACTTTAGGAGGCTGAGACGGGCGGATCGCGAGGTCAGGAGATCGAGACCATCCTGGCTAACATGGTGAAGTCCCGTCTCTACTAAAAATACAAAACAATTAGCTGGGCATGGTGGCAGGCGCCTGTAGTCCTAGCTACTCAGGAGGCTGAGGCAGGAGAATGGCATGAACCCGGGAGGCGGGGCTTGCAGTGAGCTGAGATCACGCCACTCACTCCAGCCTGGGCAACAG
Organism: Theropithecus gelada; assembly: GCF_003255815.1. Lineage (NCBI taxonomy): Eukaryota > Metazoa > Chordata > Mammalia > Primates > Cercopithecidae > Theropithecus > Theropithecus gelada. The sequence goes on along the minus strand of NC_037668.1, from coordinate 220,494,461 downwards.
AGCAAGACTGTCTCAAAAAAGAAACAAAGAAAGAAAGAAAGAAGGAAGGAAAGAAGGAAGGAAGGAAGGAAGGAAGGAAGGAAGGAAGGAAGGAAGGAAGGAAGGAAAGGAAAGAAAGAAACAAACTGTCATCTGGGCACGGTGGCTCACACCTGTAATCCCAGCACTCTGGGAGGCTGAGGCGGGCAAATCATCTGAGGTCAGGAGTTCGAGACCAGCCTGACCAACATGGTGAAACCCTGTCTCTACTAAAAATACAAAAAATTAGCTGGGCGTCGTGGTGGGTGCCTATAATCCCAGCTACTCGGGAGTCTGAGGCACGAGAATCGCTTGAACCCGGGAGGTAGAAGTTGCAGTGAGCTGAGATCATGCCACTCACTCCAGCCTGGCAACAGAGTGAGACTCCGCCACTCCCATCTCCCCACCCCAAAAAAGAAACTGCCCAACTGTTTTCCAAAGTGGGCAAATCATTTCATATTCCCACTAGTTGTCTATGATAATTTGATTGTTTCATATCCTCACCAACACTTGGTAGTGCCAGTCTGTGTGTGTGTTAAAATATAGGTAACATAAAATTTGCCATTTTAACCATTTTTAAGTGTACAACTCAGTGGCATTAAGTACATTCAACGTCATGCAACTCTCCGTCACCACCATCTGTTTTCTAAAATTTTTTATCATCCCAAACAGAAACACTCTAATGAGTGGTAACTCCCCATTTCCTTGTTCCTCCAGCCTCTGGTAACTTCTAATTTACATTTTGTTTCTTTGATTTTGCCTATTACAGATATTTCCTGTAAGTGAAATCATACAATATTTGTATCTGGCTTGTTTCAGTTAGCATAACATCATTTCAAGATTCACTCATGCAGAGTAGCATGTATCATGTCATTATTCTCATTGTGGTTTGGGTTTGTATTTTCCTCATGACCAATGATGGTGAGCATCTTTTCATGTGTTATTGGCCGTTTGTGTATCTTCTTGGAATAAACGTGTATTTAAGTCCTTTGCCCATTATTTGTTTGTCTTTTTGTTGAGTAAGCTCTTCATATACTCTTCATGACTCTGTATATGTCTACCTTTTTGTTGAGTAAGCTCTTCACAACCCTTATTATTATGCAATTTGCAAATACTCCTTCCCATTCTTTGGGTTTTTTCATTTTCTTGATAATGTTCTTTAATGCACAGTTAAAAAACCTGGACAACATGTAATTTACCTATGTATTATTATTTATGCTTTTGATGTCATATCTAAGAATCCATTGCCAAATCCACATTTACGGAGATTTATTTTTATATTTTCTTCAGAGTTTTATGGATTTAGCCGGTATTTAGGTCGTTGATCAGACTTGACATACCTGCAAAAAATAAACTAGCCAAAGATGTGTGGGTTTATTTCCGGAGTGTTAATTCTATTCCACTGGTCTATATATCTATCCTTATAGCAGTACCACACTGATTTGGCTATTGCATCTCTGCAGAAAGTTTTGAAATTGGGAAGTGTGAGTCCTCCAACTTTTTCAAGGTGGTTTTGGCTATTCGGGTCCTCTTGTAATGCCATGTAAATTTGAAAACTGACTTTTCCATTCTTGCGCTGAAAGGCTGTTGAAATTTTGATGGGATCACATTGAACCTGTAATTTGGATGGTACTGACATCTTAACAATACTGTCATTCTGTGCATAAACGTGGATTAGCTTTCCACTGATTCAAGTCTCCTTCCATCTAAGTGAGGCAGGAGAGGCAGGTAGTCAAGGAAGTGGCCACGTTCTTCGGACGCAGCAGCCCTGGTGACCACACAGTCAATCCAAGAAGCCTCAGCATTCGCGCTGCAATTGAGCTCATTCAAGCAGAGCTCTCTTCAGTGGGGCTTTCCCTTCTAGAGGGCAGGTGCGTTTTGATTTTACCTGTCCTCAAACCGACCCTTTGCCCATTATAATAGTAAAACACACACCCCTGAGTGGAGATTGAGACGCTAATGAGACATGTGACGTACGAACAAGCATGTGCAGCTGCTGTGCACCCAGAACACGCTTCCTAGCAACACCTCTTCCCATCTCCTATGAATAATCAAGGAAGACCCATCAAGGAGTCTCCCTAGTGCCAGTCTTTGCTGTCTCGCCCTTAGGAGCAGCCTGCTCTGAATTTTCTCTCTCTCTCAGGGTGCACTGTCTATTCTGCACCTAACTTCCAAAATATTCTTTTTTCTTTTTTGCAGTACATTACACTGCACCTCTTTTGTTGTGTGTCTGTTTAAATTATTTTAAACCAAGAAGACAAGAACCAAGCTATCACATCAGTCGTCAACAAAAGTTTTGTAGTTTTGTTTTTGTTTTGAGACAGAGTTTTGCTCTTGTTGTCCAGGCTGGAGTGCAGTGGTGCGATCTTGGCTCACTGCAACCTCTGCCTCCCAGGTTCAAGCGATTCTCCTGCCTCAGTCACCTGAGTAGCTGGGATTATAGGCGTGCGCCACCACACCCAGCTAATTTTGTATTCTTTTTTTTTTTTAGTAGACATGGGGTTTCTCCATGTTGGCCAGGCTGGTGTTGAACTCCCAACCTCACGTGATCCGCCCACCTTGGCCTCACAAAGTGCTGGGATTACACGTGTGAGCCACCACACTCGGCCTTGTAGTTTGTAACGTAAAAGTCTTTCACTTCCTCGGGTACATCTATTCCTAGGTATTTTATTACTTTAGATATGATGGTAATTGGAATTGACTTCTTAATATCCTTTTTGGATTGTTAATTGCTGGTATATAGAAACAACTGTTTTTTTGTGTATTTATCTTGTACCTTGTACTCTGCAACTTTGCTGAATTCATTTACCAGCTAGAGTAGCTTTCTTGTGAACTTTTGGGTCTTTCTAGATATAGGAACATGTCATCTGTGAATCGTGCTACTTCTTTCTCTCCAGTTTGGATGCCGTCTTAGTCTGTTTTGTGCTGCTGTAACGTACACCACAAACTGGGTGTTTTATAATGAACAGAAATTTATTGGCTCACAGTGTTGGAGCCTGGTGAGTCCACGACTTGGGGGCTGGCGTCTGGCTTCTTGCCGCATCATCCCACAGTGGAAGGGCAAAGAAAAGGTGAGCGACAGCGAGTTCGATTTTGCAGACTCAAGACCTTTTATAACTGGCCTGAATTCATTCGTGGAGTTGGGGCCCTTAAGACCTAAACATCTCCCAACACGACCACATTGGAGATGAAATTTCTAACACAAGCTTTTTGGGGGACACATTAAAACGACAGCAGATGCCTTTTATGTTTTTCTTGTCTGATTTCTCTGGTTAGAACTTCCAGTACTGTGTTGAATAGCAGTGGGAAGGTAAGCATCCTTGTCTTGTTGCTGATTTAAGGGTGAAGCTTTTAGTCTTTTTACCACTATGACGTTAGCTGCAGCTTTGTCATCAATGCCTTTTATTATGTGGAGGAAGTCCTTCTATTCCGAGTTTACTGCGAGTTTTGCTTTTAACCATGAAAGAATGCTAAAGGCCTTTTCTGTGTCTATTGAGATAATCATGTTATTTCTTCCCTTTTTTCTTTCCTTTTCCTTTGAGACAGGGCCTCGCTGTTACACAGGCTGGAGTGTAGGGGTGTGATCATAGCTCACGGCAGTCTGGAACTCGCGAGCTCAAGTGATCCCTCTGCCTCAACCCCCCAAAGTGCTGGAATTACAAGCGTGAGCCATCGCACCCAGCCTCAAATTACAATTTTTTAAAAGCTGAAAAATAAAACCCATAAATATCCCAAAATCCAGAAAAATTACTTATTAGTATCCATACTGAGAGCTCAATGATACATTGTTTCAGCTGCATACTTTGATCACTGTTTCATAAGACAATGATTATACAATATCACTTTCTATTGGGATAATGAAAAGATAATTCCCCTAACATGGTTGACTCAAATTTGCTTTTTATCATTGAAAATTTAGAAAAACTTCAGTGTCTCAACTAATTATTGGTAATTCAATGTCTCTTTTTGTTTCTTTTGAGACAGGGTCTCTTTCTGTCACCCGGGCTGGAGTGCAGTGGCACAATCATAGCTCACTATAACCTTGTACTCCTGGGCTCCAGTGATCCTCCTGCCACAGCCTCCCGAAGTGCTTGGATTATAGGCATAATCCACCATACTTGGCCCGTGGCATTAATTCAGTCTTAAAATCAGGAAGCGTAAGTCCTCCAGTTTTGTTCTTTCTAACAATTTCATTGGCTTTCTTCTCGGTCACTTGCATCTCCATACAAATTTTACATTTTAAATTTTAATTTAATTTTTTTTTTTGAGACAGAGTCTCACTCTGTCACCCAGGCTGGAGTGCAGTGGCGTGATCTCGGCTCACTGCAAGCTCCACCTCCCAGGTTCACGCCACTCTCCTGCCTCAGCCTCCCGAGTAGCTGGGACTACAGGTGCGTGCTGCCACCACGCCCGGCTAATTTTTTGTTTTTTTAGTAGAGACGGGGTTTCACCATGTTAGCCAGGATGGTCTCAGTCTCCTGACCTCATGATCCGCCTTCCTTGGCTTCCCAAAGTGCTGGGATTACAGGCGTGAGCTACCGCACCCAGCCACAAATTTAAAATTTTTAACCTGTTAATTTATTTATCTCTGCATTTCTTAGACAGGACCTTGCTATGTAGTATAGGCCAGCCTTGAACTCCTGGGCTCAAGGGATCCTCTTGCCTTAGCCTCCAGAGTAGCTGGGAACAGAACCTGTTAACTTCTTTAAAAAAGTACTAAAATTACAATTGGAATTGTGTTAGATCTATGGATCAATTTGGGGAGAACTAACATCTTAACAATATTCCGTCTTCCGATCCATGAACAGACTATATCTCTCAGTTATTTAGTTCTCCATTATTTCAGTAATATTTTATATATTTCAGTGTACAGGTTTGCACATATTTTGTTAAATGTATAAGCATTCCAATTTATAAGCTATTGTAAGTGAAATAAATTTCATTTATTCATGAATTTGAAATTTCATTTTCCAATTATCCATTGCTAGTATTCACAAATGCTGTTTTTTGTATACTGACCTTGTATCCTGTGACCTTGCTAAACTCACTAGTTCTAGTAGCATTTGGTAGATTCCTTTGGATTCTCTTTATTTATAAACAAGTCAATTTGCAAAACTTTTTTTTTTTTTTCTAATTGGAATGACTTTTATTTCTTTTTCTTGCTATAGGACCTCCAGTACAAAGGTGAATATAGTGCCCTTTCTGGCTGGGCGCAGTGGCTCACTTTGGGAGGCCGAGGCAGGTAGATCACAAGGTGAGGACTTCGAGACCAGCTTGGCCAACACAGTGAAACCTCATCTCTACTAAAAACACAAAAATTAGCCGGGCGTGGTGGCGGGTGTCTGTAGTCCCAGTTACTCGGGAGGATGAGGCAGGAGAATTGCTTGAACCTGGGAGGCGGAGCTTGCAGTGAGCCGAGATCGCACCACTGCACTCCAGCCTGGGCGACAGAGTGAGATTGAATCTCAAAAAAAAAAAAAAAAAAAAAAAAATGCCCTTTCCTTGTTCCCGATCATGGGAAGAAAAGTGTTTGATCTTTCTCCATTAAATATTTTGTATTAGCTGTGAGTTTTCTAAATACACTTCATCAAGTGGAGGAAGTTCACGTAGAGTTCTAGTTTGCTGAGTTTTTCATCATAGATGGTGTATGGATTTAATGTGCTTTTTGATATGATCATATGGGTTTTTTTAGGGGTTAAAATGGTGAATGAATGACATAGGGTGATTTTTGAATATTAAACCAACACCGTATTCCTGGGTTAAATCTCACTTGGCCATGACAGTGCATTACCCTTTTTATATACCTTTAGATATGATGGACTATTTTGGTAAGGACTTTTGTGTTTAAATTCATGAGTCACACTGGTGTTAGGTTTTTTTCTTACTGTCTTCATCTGATTTTGGTATCAGGGTAAGTCTGGCCTCACGATGTGAATTTGCAAATATTCTCTCTCTCTTTCTAAAAGAGTATTTTGTAGGATGGGTATTATTTCTTGCTCAAATGACGGACAGAATTTACTGGTGATGCCATCTGGGACCGGAGTTTTCTTTGCGAGAAAGTTTCCAATTCAGGGAAATTCAGCTTTTCAATTTTGAGGAAGTCTCTTGCAGAGAAGCTTTCCACTGTTGGAAAACCTGCCAGCCATTCATGTCACGTGTGTTAACTAGACATGAAAAGCAATCATTACTAGATAATAATTACTTGACCTTGGCTGTGAGAAAAGATCCATCAAGATTCCTATCAAGTTGTGATGCAGGTGGCCTAGATCGAATTTTACTTGGATTTCTAATAGCGTGTGACACACTAGGGAAGCTCTGGTCCCCACCCCCAAGAGTAACATCTAATAGTGTGTGACACACTAGGGAAGCTCTGGTCCCCACCCCCATAACATCTAATAGTGTGTGACACACTAGGGAAGCTCTGGTCCCCACCCCGAAGAGTAACATCTAATAGTGTGTGACACACTAGGGAACCTGGTCCCCACCCCCAAGAGTAACATCTAATAGTGTGTGACACACTAGGGAAGCTCTGGTCCCCACCCTGAGTAACATCTAATAGTGTGTGACACACTAGGGAAGCTCTGGTTTCCACCCCCGCGAGTGGCTTGTTCCCAGGTTCACCATTTTTATTCCCTCTGCACAAATGTTTCCCTCAGCAGATGCTAATTCCTGAAGCTGGTACCATTTCTTGTACTGGAGCCCCAGCAGCCAGCTCAGTGCACACTGCAGGCATTCAGATGTTTGCCAAGGTACAGACAGTGATAAACACTGTTGCTCGTGGTTCTGCACTGATCTCAGCGTAACAGACAAAAAGGTGAGTTTGGGAGCAACTCTTCTTTCACCAGGGAGAAGAGAAGAGGTGCCTGTAGGCTACCGTAGCTTTCCTCTCAGTAGCCTAAACTCAGGGAGATTTAAGTAGTACAAAAATTCCTGAAGGAACATTTTAACTAATTGTAGCTGTATAGAGTTAGGACATGAGGCTCAATGAATGTTTACCTTCGGGGTTGTTAAAACAGCAGATGGCACTAGAATTTGTGCCATAAATCCTCAAATCACTCTTCCTCTTTTTGAAGATAAGAGGCAACATGGCAGCATAGAAACTAAAATGGATTTGGGAGTTTAAGATCTGGATTTGAGGAATGTATATTTACTAATCTCAGCATCAAATTAAAAAACTGTGAAAACACTACACACACCGCACAAAATTGTACACAACAGTGAGCCTGAAGAAACGGATACTTATGCAGGTCATGTCAGCAGAAAGGGAACAATGCAGCCTCTCTTTGCATTGGGAGTAAACGCCACAAGGCCACTTCAGCAAAGCAGGTGAAGAGCTAAAGGATGTCCTTTCCCACCTGTCTCCATCCCTGCCACTCCTACCCCATATCCTCCCGGCACTCCAGCAAAACCCAATTCATGTAAGTCCTTCAAAATAAGGCCTCTGGGCCGTGCGGTGGCTCACTCCTGCAATCCCAGCACTTTGGGAGGCTGAGGCGGTCGGATCACCCGAGGTTGGGAGTCGAGACCAGCCCGGCCAACATGGTGAAACCCCCGTCTCTACTAAAAATACAAAAATTAGCCGGGCGAAGTGGCGGCGCATGTCTGTCATCCTGGCTACTTGGGAGGCTGAGGCACGAGAATTGCTTGAACCTGCGAGGCTGACGTCAGACTGCGTCACTGCACTCCAGCCTGGGCGACAGGGCAAAAAAAACAAAAAACAAAACAAAACAAAACACAAAATAAGGCCCCCTTCAAATCTTAAATCCTCCAGAAGATTTTTATTTTTAAATCTAAAAGAATGAATTTTTGGAACAATTTTCAGTTACCGTCAGGCAGATGGGGGAGGTATTTGAAAGCAGAAGAGCCTGTACTGAAGGACCTATTAGTCTTCCCAGAATAGATGACTATCTACCTGTAGGGCCAGACCGACTTCTGAAATCACACTTTCACCTTAAAGCAGTTTTTCCTCAGCACCCAAGGGTTCCAACAAACTCTCTGAGACACTTTGTGGGTATAGATTTTAAATTACAAGCTTGATTTGATACCCTCAAATACAGTTCTTAAGGAAGATTAGTTACAAATAGTTGTCAGTACTTTCAAATGACAGAAAAAACTACATTTTAGTAAAACTGGATGAATGTTTCTTGTGCGAAATAACAATCGTTTCACCACCAGGTGGGGCTACTCCAGGTCATGCAGTACTTTGACTATTACATTTGTAAAAAGTGCCCTAATTTTTCTAGTTGCGATTTCATGCCTATTTTAAGTCAAAACATCGCTATGCTCCTGAGCTCACCTCACCCTCCCTGGGAAGGGGTGAGGACACCCATGGCTTCTCTGAGACACCCCTGGCTCCCTGATTGGCAAGGTACTGTCTCAATGCTTTCCTCTTGGTGAGAAGGTCCCCGGGAGATCTCGGGTTTCAGAGGAAGTGGCTCTGGCTGCCCACGGGCAAATATTACACCAGAGGTCACAGAGGACAGCGGCCTAAGAGGTGAACAGGAGGGAAGTTTTAACTTATTTTGACATAAAATTGGCAAAAATAAGCATCACCAAATTTCTGTAACTAGAAATTGAGGATAAAACAGAAGAGCTTTGTCTATGATGAGGATGTCCGTCACAGTAGAACTTGTGAACAGCTTTTATAGAACCACTTAATATAGTACCGTCAACATTTTACATATTTTACATACAATTTGAATACAAATTCTTAAAATTTATAATAGAACATTAAAATAATCTTCTAATAAAATCAGCCTTAAGTATAAGGAATCTAAACTTCATTATCTTGTACATTTCTAAATAAATAGCTTTGATCTATAACCCTTGAAAATATTACAGTTTATGGTGACATGATAGAGACAAGTCAAACAGTATTATAAGTGAAAATGAAACATCAATTTAAAATACAAGTGTAAAAACACGCTGAACTGAAATTATAGAAAATCAAAACACTAAGTACATAGTAATTAAATATCTAGCATTGGAATAACCAAATGCATGCGCAGTAATACACTTTCAACTTACATAAAAAGCCCTTTAAGATTCACATAATCTAAATAAACAAGCAGAAACACAAAGGGAGGTACTGTGCCAGCCAGTAACAACTAGAAAGGAAGTGCTCCCTTTTTCTTTCAAATGATCCTAACAGAAAACAGGAAATAATGATCACTTGCTAAAAAACTATAATTCATGTTTGGTTTGGTTTTTTTTTGTTTTTTGTTTTTTCTTAAATGCTGCCTGATAAAGTCAAAGCAAGGCTTCCTAAATGTTAGACCACTATACCTTAGATAAGGAAAGGCCACCTAACGGACAGATTTAAACAAAAATCAGACATCTGTCTATGGAAGGTATGATTGAATTTTCGCGTAATGACCCCACAGTAGGATCTAAATCAAGCCCACAACAAGAATGCACATTCACGCATCTGAACGCATGATCTGTTAGTACTGAATTCTATGTGGTGATTTCACTCACCAAAGTACTGGTTTATTTTACATATGACCAGGATTAAAACATCTACAGCAGGAACTGTATCTTACTTAAGTTTGCATTCTCGTTCTCAGAATCTCAGAACACAATAGGGGTAAGCGTTTGCCGAACTGAGTCCAGCATTCGTGATTTCAGGAAGCTTTGCATCCGTGACAGAACTGTTGACTGAGACTCAGGGGAGCTTTTCCTTTTGTCTCCAGGCCTGTGATGAATTTCTGGCTAATCAAGTTAATTGACACAGATCTGTCACAGTTTCTTGTTTCAGGGTCAAGAGGTCTCAAATTCATCTATTCCACAGTGAAGCCTTCTCCAAAGATCTGTGCCTGCACCTCATCAAGTGAAAAGAAGAAAGATCATCTTTGCGGTGCTGGGTATTTGCTTATGGTAACTGCCGGAAGCACATGCACACGCACGCACACACGCGAACACACACCCCATAGTTTCATAAGTGGAGAACAGATCAGAAATAATGTGCAAAGCCTAAATTACACAGCTCCCAAGGTTAACTAAAAAACGACACTGAAACCATAAGGTAACTCCTTTTGGTTACACACAAACTTACTGCGTGATGGCTGAAAGCAATTTCTATGGACCAACAAGTGTAAGCCAAAAGTGTTCTTTAACCATTAGCTTGAGAAGTAGCTAAAAAGAGTGTGGTTCCAAGACTACCCTGTTTGATTCTGCTCAGTGTAACTCACTGCATTAGGAGGCAGTGAGGAGGAGATGGGTATGTTCCTCAAAGATCATTCCTTCCATCCACAATGCTTAGATCGATATTTGCCTCACTGTATGGGTTATTCTAACAGAGTTCCTCCGGATTGCCACTTGAAGTTGCTATTTCTGATGTCCTTGGTTCCTAACAGAGGGGAAAGGGGAATGTTATACAATTCCTGAAATAAAAACTGTTTAGAAAGTTTCACGCCTTTCATTCTCACTGCCAGCATGTCTGTCTCTGGAATGCTGCTAGGAGAGGTAGATCCAGTGCTTCAGTTCCGCCATTCCCTGCAGTAACTTAGTGTAATAGAAGTCCATGTTGTCTGCAAAGTCTGTACAAACAGGTGACTCCATGTCACCAAAAGTGCAGTATAATGCAGTTCCTCCAACACTAAGCAAAACCGTTGCTATGCACAGCAAGATCAGCAAAATACAGGAGCCACCTCCAACTTCATCTGGAAACATGAGAAAGAGTGAGGTTACATTGTCACCAAAATGGAAATCTTAGCATCTGCTGTCTTTTCATTAATTAAGGTAACTGGACATTTCTACTGTTGGTCCTCTATGGATAGGAAGTATTGACAGAAAACTCATGCTCCTAATGACTCTACAAAGACCTACCTGTTAATTACCAAGAAGATTCCAACTTGTGGAGCTTATACATGCTAAAATTAAAACGTGCTCATTTATACAATGGATAGAATCACTCCATGAGAAGACGAAAAACAGCTGCTGTGCTCATAGCAAGGATTAATTAAATTTTGTTTGTTTTCTAGAGACAGGGTCTCACTTTGTCACCCTGGCTGAAGTGCAGCGGCAAAATCTTGGCTCACTGCAGCCTCGACACCGGGCTCAAGTAGTCCTCCTGCTTCAGCCTCCTGTGCAGCTAGGACGACAGGCCTGTGCCACCGTGCCTGGCTATTTTTTATTTTTTGGTAGAGATGGAGTCTCACCAAGCTGCAGAGGCTGATCTTGAACTCCGGGCCTCAAGTAATCTTCGTGTCATGGCCTCTCCAAGTCCTGGGATTACAGGTGTGAGCCAGCATGCCTGCCCTAACAGCAGCATTTGACAGTACACATTACAGCCTTGCTGTTCGAATACCCTTGGAGTTCACACTATGGGACTACCTTAGAGCGAAGTCGACTTCACATTAAACAACAAAAATGGCCGGGCGCGGTGGCTCAAGCCTGTAATCCCAGCACTTTGGGAGGCCGAGGCGGGTGGATCACGAGGTCAGGAGATCGAGACCATCCTGGCTAACACAGTGAAACCCCGTCTCTACTAAAAATACAAAAAACTAGCCGGGCGTGGTGGCGGGCGCCTGTAGTCCCAGCTACTCGGAGGCTGAGGCAGGAGAATGGCGTGAACCTGGGAGGCGGAGCTTGCAGTGAGCCGAGATCGCGCCACTGCACTCCAGCCTGGGTGACACAGCGCGAGACTCCGTCTCAAAAAAAAAAAAAAAAAAAA